>NW_027525878.1:0-183491 GCF_052094955.1 Ictidomys tridecemlineatus
CTCTGCTCTCTGTAACAGTCCTTCTGCACCTCAGTCTGCAACCTCTGCTCTCTGTAACAGTCTTTCTGTACAGCAGTCTCCACCCTCTGCTCTCTGTAACGGTCTTTCTACACCCCAGTCTCCAAACTCTGCATTACGTATCAGTCATTCTGCACCTCAGTCTCCAACCTTCCTCTCTGTAACAGTCCTTCTGCACCTCAGAATCCAACCTCTGTTCTCTGCAACAGTCCTTCTGCACCTCAGTTTTTAAACTCTGTTCTCTGTAAGGGTCCTTCTGCACCACATTCTCCATCCTCTGCTTTCGGTATCAATTTTTCTGCACCACATTCTCCAAACTGTTCTCTCTGTATAAGTCCTTCTGCACCTCAGTCTGAAACCTCTGCTCTCTGCAATAGTTATTATGCACCCCAGTCTCCAACCTCTGCTCTCTGTAACAGTCCTTCTTCACCTCAGTATCCAACCTCTGCTCTGTGTAAGTTCCTTCTGTACCCCAGTCGACAAACTCTGCTCTCTGTAACAGGCATTCTTCACCCCAGTCTCCAACCTCTGCTCTCTGTAAGAGTCCTTCTTCTCTCCAGTCTCCAACCTCTACTCTACGCAACGATCCTTCTTAAATTCAGTCTCCAATGTCCGCTCTCTGCAACAGTCCTTTTGCACCCCAGTCTCCAACATCTGCTCTCTGCAAGAGTCCCTCTGAACCTCAGTCTGAAACCTCTGCTCTCTGCAATGATCCTTCTGCATCCCAGTCTCCAAAGTCTGCTGTTCACAACAGTCCTTCTACACCACAGTCCCCAAACTCAGTTCTCTGAAAGATCCTTCTGCACCACATTCTCCAACCTCTCCTCTCTGTAACAGTCCTTCTGCACCCCAGTCGCCTCCTCTGCTCTCTTCATGGATCCTTCTACTCCTCAGTCTCCAAACTCTGCTCTCTGCAATGATCCTTCTGCACCCCAGTCTCCAACCTCTACTCTCTGTAACAGTCCTTCTGTACTGCAGTCTCCAACCTCTGCTCTTTGTAACGGTCCTTCTGCACCCGAGTCTCCAACCTCTGCTTTCTGTATCAGTCCTTCTGAACCCCAGTCTCCAATCTCTGCTCTGTGTAACTGTCCTTCTGCACCTTAGTCTCCGACCTCTGCTCTCTCTTATTCAATCCTTCTGCACCCCAATCTTCCACCTCTACTCTCTGCAAAAGTCCTTCCACACCCCAGTCTAAAACCTCTACTCTCTGCAACAGTCTTTCTGCACCCCAGTCTCCAAACTCCTCTCTCTGTAACAATCCTTCTGCACCTCATTCTCCAACCTCTGCTCTCTTCAACGGTCCTTCTGCACCTCAAAATATAATCTCTACTCTCTGTAACAGTGCTTCTGCACCTCAGTCTGTAACCTAGCTCTCTGTAAGATTCTTCTGCTACCCAGTCTTCAAACTCTTCTATCTGCAACAGTCCTTCTGCACCAAGGTCTCCAACCTCTGCTCTCTGCAATGATGCTTCTGCACCACAGTCTCCAACTTCTGCTCGTTGCAACAGTCCTCTTGCACCCTAGTCTCCAACTTCTATTCTTTGTAACAATCCTTTTGCACCTAAGTCCCCAAACTCTGCTCTCTGCAATCGTCTTTCTGCACCCCATTTTCCAACCTCTCATCTCTCTCACAATCGTTTTGCAAAGCAGTCTCCAACCTCTGCTCTCTGCAACGATCATTTTGCAACCCAGTCTCCAACCTCTGCTCTCTGCAAAAGTCTTTCTGCACCCCAGTCTCCAACATCTGCTCTCTGAAACAGTCCTTCTTCACCTAAGTCTGAAAACTCTGCTCTCTGCAACTATCCTTCTACACCCCAGTCTCCAAACTCTGCTTCCTATAACAGTCCTTCTACATCTCACTCTCCCACCTCTGCTCTCTGTAACAGACCTTCTGCACCCCAGTCTTCAACCTCTGCTCTCTGTAAGATCTTTCTGCACCCCAGTTTCCAAACTCTGCTCTCTGTAACATTCTTTCTCCACCCCAGTCTCCAAACTCTGCTCTCTGCAACTGTCCTTCTGCACGCCAGTCTCCAAACTCTGTTCTCTGCAACAGTCCTTCTGCACCCCAGTCTCCAACTTCTGCTCTCTGTAACAGTTTTTCTGCACCCAAGTCTCCAACCTCTGCTCGCTGTTAAATGCTTTCTGCACCCCAGTCTCCAAACTCTTCTCTCTGTAACAGGCCATCTGCGTCTCTGTCTCCAAAGTCTTTTCTCTGCAACGATCCTTCTCCAACCCAGTATCCAACCTCTGCTCTGTGCAACAGTTCGTGTGCACCCCAGTCTCCAAACTCTGGTCTCTGTAAGATCTTTCTGAACCCAAGTCTCCAAACTCTGATCTCTGTAACAGTCCTACTGCACCCTAGTCTTCAACGTCTGCTCTCTGTAAGAATTCTTCTGCACCTTAGTATTCATGATCTGCTCTCTTCAACAGTCCCTCTGCACCGAAGTCTCAAACATCTGTTGTTTGCAACAGTCTCTCAGCAACTCAGTCTCCAAACTCTGCTCTTTGAAACATTCCTTCTGCACACCAGTCTTTAACATCTGTTCAATGCAACATTTCTTCTGCACCCCTGTTTCCAACATCTACTCTCTGAAACTGTCCTTCTTGACCCTAGTCTCCAAACTCTGCAATCGGTAACAGTCCTTCTGTACTGCAGACTCCAACCTCTGCTCTCTGTAAAGGTCCTTCTGCACCCCAGTCTCCATACTCTGCTCTCTCTAACAGTCCTTCTGCATCTCAGTCTCCTACCTATGCTCTCTGCAAAAGTCCTTCAGCACCTCAGTCTCCAACTTCTCTTCCCTGCAACAGTCCTTCTACAACCCAGTCTCAAACCTCTGCTATCTGAAACAGTCCTTCTGCACCCCAGTCTCTAAACTATGCTCTCTGTAACAATCCTACTGCATCTCAGTCTCCAACCTCTTCTCTCTGAAACAGTCCTTCTGCACCTCAGTCTCTAATGTGTGCTCTCTGTAAGATCCTTCTGCAACCCAGTCTCCAAACTCTGCCCCCTTTAACAGTCTTTCTGCACCCCTTATCCAAATTCTCCTCTCCGTAACAGACCTTCTGCAACCCACTCTCCAAAGTCTTTTTTCTATCACAATCCTTCTGCATCCCACTATCTAACTTCTGCTCTCTACAACGATCCTTCAGCACCCCAGTCTCCACCCTCTGCACTCTGCAACAGTCTGTCTGCACCCCAGTCTCCAACATGTGCTCTCTGCAACAGTCCTTATGCACCTCAGTCTTAAAACTCTGTTCTCTGCAAAGATCCTTCTACACCTCAGTCTCCAACCTCTACTCTCTGTGTAACAGTCCTTCTGCACATCAGTCTCCAACATCTTCTGTCTGTACCAGTCCTGCTACCCCTCGGTCTACAATCTGTGCTCTTCGTAAGATCCTTCTGCAACCTTGTCTAAAAACTCTGTTCTCTGTAGCAGTTCTTCTGCACCCCAGTCTCCAAACTCTGCTCTCTGTAACAGACCTCTTGCACCCCAATCTCCAACCTCTACTCTCTGAAACAGTGTTTTTTTTTTACTCAGTCTCCAACCTCTGCTCTCTGCAACGGTCCTTCTGCACCTGAGTCTCCAGCTCTACTCTCTGTAAAAGTCCTTCTGTACCCCAGTCTCAAACCTCTGCTGTCTGCAACGATCCTTCTGCAACCAATTCTCCAACGTCTACCCTCTGCAAAAGTCCCTCTGCACCCCAGCCTCCACCCTCTACTCTCTGCAACGATTCTCTGCACGCCAGCCTCCAACATCTCTGCTCCTCAACAGTCCTTATGCACGCCTGTCTCCAACCTCTGCTTTCTGTCAGAACCTTCTGCATGCCAGTTTCAAAACTCTGCTCTTTGTAACGTTCCTACTAAACCGCAGGCTCCAAACTACCCATACTGCACAGGTACTGCTGCACCCCAGTCTCCAAACTCTTTTCTCTGCAACAGTCTATCTGCTCCCCAGTCTCCAACCTCTGCTCTCTGTAACGGTCCTTCTGCACTCCAGTCTCAAACTTCTGCTTTCTGTATCAGTCCTTCTGTACCCCTGTTTCCAACCTCTGCTCTGTGTAACAGTTCTTCTGCACCTCTGTCTCCAACCTCTGCTCTCTGCAACCTTACTTCTGCACCCCATTCTCTAACCTCTGCTCTCTGCAAAAGTTTTTCTGAACAACAGTCTTTAAAATCTGCTCTCTGCAACAGTCCTACTGTACCCTAGTCTCCAAACTCTGCTCTCTGTAACGGTCCTTCTGCACCCCAGTCTCTAACCTCTGCTTTCTGTATCAGTAATTGCACCCCAGTCTCCAGCCTTTGCTCTCTGTAACATTCTTTCTGCACCTCAGTCTCCAACCTCTGCTATCTGCGACAGTTCTTCTGCACCCGAGTCTCAAAACTATGCTCTTTTCAAAATTTCTTCTTCATCCCAGTCTCCAATATCTGCACTCTGAAACAGGTTTTCTTTACCCAAATATCCAAAATCTGCGCTCTGAAACAGTTCTTCTTCACCTCAGTCTCCAACCTCTGCTCTCTGTAACAGTCCTCCTATATTACTGTCTCCAAACTTTCCTTTCTGTAACGGTCTGTTTGCACCCCAGTCTCCAACCTCTGCTTTCTGTATCAGTCATTCTGCATCCCAGTCTTTAACCTCTTCTCTCTGGTACAGTCCTTCTGCTCCTCAGTCTCCAAACTCATCTCTCTGCAACAGTCCTTCTGCACCCAAGTCTCCAACACCTGCTACCTGAAACAGTCTTTCTACACCCCAGTCTCCAACCTCTGCTATCTGCAACAGTTCTTTTGCACCCCAGTCTTCAGGCTTTGCTATCTGTAACAATCCTTATGCACCTCAGTCTCCAACCTCTGCTCTCTGCAATGGTCCTTCTACAGCTCAGTCTGCAACCTCTACTCTCTGTAACATTCCTTCTGCACCTCAGTCTTTCACCTCTGATCTCTGAAAGATCCTTTGCAACCCAGTCTCCAAACTCTGCCTTCTGCAAAGATCCTTTTGCAGCCCAGTTTCCAAACTCTGCTCTCTGTACATTCTTGTTGCACCTCAGTCTTCAAACTCTTCTGTCTGTAAGATGCTTCTGCAACCCTGTCTCCATACTGTGCTCTCTGTAACAGTTCTTCTGGACCCCAGTCTCCTAACCCTGTTCTCAGCAACAGTCCTTCTGAACCCCAGCCTCCAACCTCTGCTCTCGGCAACAGTCCTTCTGCACCACAGTCTCCAACATCTGTTCTCTGAAACAATCCTTCTTAACCTCAGTTCCCAAAATCTGATCTCTGCAATGATCCTTCTGCACCCCAGTCTCAAACCTCTGCTCTCTGTAAAAATCTTTCTGCACCCAGTCTCCAACATCTGCTCTCTGCAACAGTGCTTCTTTACCTCATTCTGAAAACTCTTCTCTTTGCAACAATCCTTGTGCACCCCAGTCTCCAAATTCTGCTTTCTGTAACAGTAATTCTGCAGCTCAGTCTCCAAGCTCTGCTCTCTGTAACAGTCCTTCGGCACCCCCATATCCAACCTCTGCTCTCTGTAAGATCCTTCTGCAACCCAGTTTTTAAACTCTGCTCTCTGTAACATTCCTTTTGGTCCCTAGTCTCCAAACTCTGCTTTCTGTAACAGTCCTTCTGCTCTCCAGTCTCCAACCTCTGCTCTCTGTAACAGTCCTTATGTACCACAGTCTCCAACCTCTGCTCTCTGTAACAGTCCTTCTGTACCACAGTCTCCAAACTCTGGTCTCTGCAACGGTCCTTCTGCATCCCACTCTCCAACCTTTGTTGTCTGCAAGAGTCCTTCAGCACCTCAGTCTCCAACCTCTGCTCTCTGCAACAATCCTTATGCACCACAGTCTCCAACTTCTGCTCTCTGCAACAGTTTTTCTGCACACCAGTATCCAACATCTACTCTCTGAAACAGTCCTTCTCCACGCCAGTCTCCAACCTTTGCTCTCGGTAACAGTCCTTCTGTACTGCATTCTCCAACCTCTACTCTCTGTTATTGTCTTTCTGCATCTCAGTCTCCAACCTCTGCTCTCTGTAACAGTCCTTCTGAACCGCTGTCTCAAATTCTGGTCCCTGCAACAGTCCTTCTTCACCTCAGTTCCAAAGCTCTGATCTCTACAATGGTCCTTTTTAACCCCTGTCTCCAAACTCTGCTCTCTGTAACAATCCTACTGCACCCCAGCCTCCAACATTTGCTCTCTGCAACGATCCATCTGCACCCCAGTCTCCAACATCTTCTCTCTGCAACAATCCTTCTGCACCTCAGTCTGAAAACTCTGCTCTCTGCAACGATCCTTGTGCATCTCAGTCTCTAAATTCTGCTTTTTGTAACAGTCCTTCTGCACCTCAGTCACCAACCTCTGCTCTGTAACAGTCCTTCTGCACCCTAGTCTCCAACCTCTGCTCTCTGTAAGATCCTTCTGCACCCCAGTTTTCAAAATATGCTCTCTGTAACACTCTTTCTGGTCCCCAGTCTCGAACCTCTGCTCTGTGTAAAAGTCCTTCTGCTCTCCAGTCTCCAACCTTTGGTCTCTGTAACAGTCATTCTGTACCGCAGTCTTCAACTTCTGCTCTGTGTAACAGTCCTTCTGTACTAGGCTCCAAACTCTTTTTTCTGTCACGGCCCATCTGCATGACAGTCTCCAACCTCTGCTCTCTGTAAAAATCCATCTGCACCCCAGTTTCCAACCTCTGCTCTCTGCAACAATCCTTTTACACCCCAGTCTCCAAAATATGCTCTTTGAAAAAGTCCTTCTGCACCCCAGTCTCCAAAATTTGTTCTCAGCAACAGACCTTCTGCTCCTCAGTCTGAAAAATATGCTCTCTGCAATGATACTAGTGCACCCAAGTCTCCAAACTCTGCACTCTGAAACAGTCCTGCTCCACCCCAGTCTCCGACCTCTGCTATCTGTAACAGTCCTCCTGTAGTGCAGTCTCCAAAATCTGCTCTCTGTAACGGTCCTTATGCACCCCAGTCTCCAACCTCTCCTTTATGTATACGTCCTTCTGCACCTCAATCTCCAACCTCTGCTCTCTGTAACAGTCCTTCTTAGTGTCAGTCTCCAAACTCTGATCTCTGCCACAGTACTCTTGCACCAAGTTCTCAAACATCTACTCCCTGCAACATTCCTTCTGCACCTCAGTCTCTAACCTCTACTCTCTGTAAAAGTCCTTCTGCACCTCAGTCTCCAACATTTGCTCTTTGTATAATTTTTCTGTAACCCAGTCTCCAAACTCTGACCTCTGTAACAGTACTTCTGCACCCCTTCTCGAAACTATGTTCTCTGTAACAGTCCTTTTGCACCCCAGTCTGAATACTCTGCTTTCTACAACAATCCTTCTGCACCCCAGTCTCCATCCTCTGCTCTCTGCAAAAGTCCTTCTCCACCCCAGTCTACAGACTCTGCTCTTTGTAACAGTCCTCCTGTAGTGCAGTCTCCAAAATCTGTACTCTCTAACGGTCCTTCTGCACCCCTGTCTCCAACCTCTGCTCTCTGTAACAGTCCTTCTGCACCTCAGTCTCCAAACTCTGCTCTCTGCAACAGTCCTTCTGCAACTCAGTCTGAAAACTCTGTTCTCTTCAAGGATCCTTCTGCACCTCAGTCTCCAACTTCTGCTCTCTGTAACAGTCCTTCTGTACCTCAGTCTCCAAACTCTGCTTTCCATAAGATCCTTCTGCAACCCTGTCTTCAAACCCTGAATTCTGTAACAGTTTTTCTGCACCCCAGTCTCCAACCTCTGCTCTCTGTAACAGGCCTTTTTTTATTCCATTCTCCAAACTCTGCTCTCTGTAACAGTGCTTCTGCACCTCAGTTAACAAACTTTGCTCTCTGCAACAGTCCTTCTGCTCCCCAGTCTCCAACATCTTCTCTCTGCAACAGTCCTTCTGCACCAAATCTCCAACCTCTTCCTCTGTAACAGTCCTACTGTAACACAGTCTCCAAACTCTGCTCTCTGCAACAGTCCTTCTGAAACCCAATCTCCAACCTGTGCTCTCCAAAACAGTCCTTCTACACCCCAGTGTCCAGCCTCTGCTCTCTGCAACAGTTCCTCTGCAACCCAGTCTCCAAACTCTGCTCTCTGTAACAATCCTTCTGCACCTCAGTCTTCAACCTCTGCTCTCTGCAACAGTCCTTCTAAACCCCATTCTCCAAACTCTGCTTTCTGAAACAGTCCTTCTGCACCCCAGTCTCCAACTTCTGTTCTCATTAACAGTCTGCCTTAACCTCAGTTACCAAACTCTGATCTCTGCAATGGTCCTTCTGCACCACATTCTTCAACCTCTGCTCTCTGTAACAATTCCTCTGCACCCCAGTCTCAAAACTCTGCTCTCTACAACAATCCTTTTGCACCACAGTTTCAAACCTCAGCTCTCTTCAAAAGTGCTTCTGATCCCCAGTCTACAACATCTTCTCCCTGCAACAGTCTTTCTGAACCTCAGAATGACAACTCTGGTCTCTGCAACGATCCTTGTGCACCGAAGTCTCCAAACTCTGCTTTCTGTAACAGTCTTTCAGCACCTCAGTTTCCAACCTCTGCTCTCTGCAACAGTTTTTCTGCACCTCAGTCTGAAAATTCTTTGCTCTGAAACGATCCTTTTGCACCCCAGTCTCCAAACTCTGCTCTCTGCAACAGTCCTTCTGCACCTCAGTCTCAAAATTCTGTGCTCTGCAATGATCCTTCTGCACCTTAGTCTCCAAACTCTGGTCTCTGTAACAGTCCTTCTGCACCTCAGTCTTCAACAACTGCTCTCTGCAACAGTCCTTCTGCACCCCAGTCTCCAAACTCTGCTCTCTAGAAAGGTCCTTCTATACACCAGTCTCCAAACTCTGGTCTCAGTATCAGTCCTTCTGCACCCCAGTCTCCAAACACTGCTTTCTGTAAGAGTTTTTCTACACCTCAGTCTTCAACAACTGCTCTCTGCAACAATCCCTCTGCACCCCAGTATCCAACATCTGCTCTATGCAACAGTCCTGCTGCACCCCAATCTCCAACCTCTGCTCTCTGCAACAGTCCTTCTGCACCTCAGTTTCCAAACTCTGCTCTCGGTAAGATCTTTCTGCAACGCAGTCTCTAACCTCTGCTCTCTGCATTGGTTCTTCTGCACCCCAGTTTCCAAACTCTGCTTTCCGTATTAGTCCTTCTGCACCCCAGTCTCCAACCTCTGCTCTCTGAAACAGTCCTTCTCCACTTCAGTCTCCAACCCTTGCTCTCTGCAAAAGTCCTGTGACACCTTAATCTCCAAATGCTACTCTCTGCAACAGTCTTTCTTTACCCCAGTCTCCAACCTCTGCTCTCTGCAACAATTTTTCTGCACCCCAAACTCCAACCTCTACTCTCTGCAATAGTCCTTCTTCACTCAAGTCTCCAACCTCTACTCTATGCAACAGTCCTTTTGCACCCCAGTCTCCAACATCTGCTCTCTACAACAGTCTTTCTGAACCCCAGTCTCCAATTTCTACTTTCTGTATCAGTACTTCTGCACTCAAGTCTCTAACCGCTGCTCTCTGTAACAGTTTTTTTTGCACCTCTGTCTTCAAATTCTGCTCCCCCAACAGTCTTTCTCCACCCCAATCTCTAACGTCTTCTCTCCGCAACAGTTCTTCTGCACCCCAGTCTCCAACCCCTACTCTCTGCAACAGTACTTCTACACCCCAGTCTCCAACCTCCTCTCTTCAACAGTCCTTCTGCACCCCAGTCTTTAACATCTGATCTCTGCAACAGTCCTTCTCCACCCCAGTCTTCAACCTCTGCTCTCTGTAACAGTCCTTCTGTACTGCAGTTTCCAAACTCTTCTCTCTGTAACTGTCCTTCTGCACACCAGTCTCCAACCCCTGCTTTCTGTATCAGTCCTTCTGCACCCCAGTCTCCAGCCTCTGCTCTCTGTAACAGTCCTTCTGCACGTCACTCTCCAAACTCTGCTCTCTGTAAGATCCTTCTGAACCCCAGACTCCAAAATCTGCTCTCAGTATAAGTCCTGCACTCCTGTCTCCAAACAATGCTCTTTTTAACAGTATTTTTTTGCACATCAGGCTTCAACAACTGCTATCTGAAACAGTCTTTCTGCACCCCAGTCTCGAACCTCTGCACTCTAGAACACTCCTTGTATACCCCAGTCTCCATAATCTACTCTCTGCAACGATCGTCCTGCACCCCAGTCTCCAACGTCTGCTCTCTGCAACAATCTTTCTGCACCTCAATCTCCAAACTTTCCTCTGTGTAAGATCCTTGCGAATCCCAGTTGCCAAACTCTGCTCTCTGTAAAATTCCTTCAGCACCCCAGTCTTCAAAGATTGCTCTCTGCAATGGTCCCACTGCACCCCAGTCTCCAACCTTGTACTCTACAACAGTTCTTTTCTACCACAGTCTTCAACCTCTGTTCTCTGTAAGGGTCCCTCTGCACTCAAGTCTCCAACCTCTGCTCTCTGTAACAGTCCTTCTGCACCTCACTCTGCAACCTCTACTCTCTGAAACAGTCCTTCTACACCCCAGACTCAACCTCTGCTCTCTGCAACAGTCCTTCATCATCCCAGTCTCTAAAATCTGCTCTCTGTAACAGTCCTTTTCAACCAAAGTCTCCAGACTCTGCTCTCTGTAATAGTCCTTCTGCACCTCAGACTCCAACCTCTTCTCTTTGCAACAGTCCTTCTGCACCTCAGTGTCCAAACTCTGCTCTCTGTGAGATCCTTCTGAAACCCAGTCTTCAACCTATTTTTTCTGTAATGGTCCTTCTGCACCAGAGTCTCCCACCTGTTCTCTATAACACTTATTCTGCACCCCAGTCTCCAAACTCTGCTCTCTGTAACAGTCCTTCTGTAAATCAGTGTCCAACCTCTGTTCTCTTAAAGGTCCATGTGCACACCATCTCCAACCTCTGCTGTTTGTATCAGTCCTTCTGAACCCCAGTCTTAAAACTCTGCTTTCTGTATCCATCGTTCTGCATGGCAGGCTTCAACCTCTGCTCTCTGTAATAGTCCTTCTGCATGCCAGTCTCAAAACTCTGCTCTCTGCAACAGTCCTGTGACACCTTAATCTCCAAATGCTACTCTCTGCAACAGTCTTTCTCCAAACCAGTCTCTAACCTCTGCTCTCTGCAACAGTCCTTCTGCACCCCAGTCTCCAACCTCTTCTCTATGTAAGATCCTTCTTCACCACAGTCTCCAACCTCTTCTCCCTGTATCAGTCTTTCTGCACCCAGGTCATCAAACTCTGCTCTTTGCAATATTTCTTCTGCACCCGAGTCTTCAACCTGTGCTCTCTGTAACAGTCCTTCTGCACCCCAGATTCCAACATCTGCTCTCTGCAATGATCCTTCTTCTACCCAGTCTCCAAACTCTGCTCTTTATAAAAGTCCTTTTGTATCGCAGTCTGCAACCTCTTCTCTTTGTAACTGTCCATCTGCTCCCCAATTGCCAACCTCTGCTTTCTGTAACAGTCCTTCTGCACCCCAGTCTCCAAACTCTTCTCTCTGCAACGATCCTTCTGCACCTCAGTCTCCTACCTCTGCTCTCTGTAAAAGTCCTTCTGCCTCAGTCTCTATTCTTTGCTCTCTGTAATGGTCCTTCTGAACCCCAGTATCCAATCTCTGCACTCTGTAAAAATCCATCTGCACCTCTGTGTCCAACGTCTGCTTTTTTTAACAGTCTTTCTGTACCGCAGTCTCCAACCTCTACTCTCTAAAACAGTTCTTCTGCACCCCAGTCTCCAAACTCTTTTCTCTGCAACGATCCTTCTGCACCTCAGTCTCCTACCTCTGCTCTCTGTAAAAGTCCTTCTGCCTCAGTCTCCATTATTTGCTCTCTGTAATGGTCCTTCTGAACCCCAGTATCCTATCTCTGCTCTCTGCAACGATCCTTCTGCATCCCAGTCTCCCACATCTGCTCTCTGCTACGATCTTTCTGCACCCCAGTCTCCAAACACTGCTCTCTGTAACAGTCCTTCTGTACGGCAGTCTCCAAATTCTTCTCTCTGTAACGGTCCTTCTGCATCCCAATTTCCAAACTCTGCTCTCTGTAACAGTCCTTCTAAGCCTCAGTCTGAAACTTCTGCTATCTGCAACAATTATTCTAAACCCCAGGCTCCAAACTGTGCTATCTGTAACAATCCTTCTGCACCCCAGTGTCCAACATCTGCTCTCTGTAACAGGTCTCCTGCAACCCAGTCTCTAAACTCTGTTATCTGTAACAGGCCTTCTGCACCCCAGTCTTCATACTCTGCTCTCTGCAAAAGTCTTTCTACACCCTAGTCTCCAAAATCTGCTCTCTTCAACGATCCTTCTGCATCCCAGTCTCCAACGTCTGCTCTCTGTAAGATCTTTCTGCACCCTGTTCTCCGAACTTTGCTCTCTGTAACAGTCATTCTGCACCTCAGTCTCCAACCTCATATCTCTGCAACGGCCCTTGTGCATCCTAGTATCCAACCTCTGTTCTCTGCAGCTGTCCTTCTGCACCCCAGGCTACAAACTCTGCTCTCTGTAACAGTGCTTCTGCAACCCAGTCTCCAAACTCTACTTTCCGTATTAGTTATTCTGCACCCCAGTCTAAAACCTCTGCTGTCTGTAACGACCCTTCTGCATCGAGTCTCCAACGTCTGCTCTCTGCAACAGTCCTTCTACAGCCCAGTCTCCAACCTCTGCTCTCTGCTACAGTCCTTCTGCACCCCAGTCTCCAATCTGTGCTCTCTGAAACTATATTACTGCACCCCAGTCTCCAATCTCTGCTCTCTGTAGAGATCCTTATGCACCTCAGTCTCTAACCTCTGCTCTCTGCAACAGTCTTTCTGCACCCCAGTCTTTAAGCTCTGCTCTCTGTAACAGTCCTTCTGCACATCAGTGTCCAACCTCTTCTCTCTATAAGGATCCTTCTGCACCTCATGTCCAAACTCTGCTCTCTGTAACAGGCCTTCTGCACCACAGTCTCCAACCTCTGCTTTCTGTAACAGTTCTTCTGAACCCCAATCTCCAAACTCTGCTCTCTGTAACACTCCTTCTGCACCCCAGTCTCCATCCTCTGCTCTCTATAAGAATCCTTTGACACCCCTTTCTCTAACCTCTCCTCTCTGTAAAAGTTCTTCTGAACCTCAGTATCCAACCTCTGCAATCTGTAACGGTCCTTCTCCACCCCAGTCTCCAACCTCTGCTCTCTGTATCAGTCCTTTTGCAACCAAGTCGCCAAACTCTGCTCTCTGCAACATTTCTTCTGCACCCCAGTCTCCAACCTGTGCTCTCTGTGACAGTTCTTCTTTACCCCAGTCTCCAACATCTGCTCTCTTCAACGATCCTTCTTCTATCCAGTCTCCGAACTCTTCTCTCTGTAAAAGTCCTTTTGTAACGCAGTCTCCAACCTCTTCTCTTTGTAACGGTCCATCTGCTCCCCAATTGCCAACCTCTGCTTTCTGTAAGAGTCCTTCTGCACCCCAGTCTCCAAACTCTTTTCTCTGCAACGATCCTTCTTCACTTCAGTCTCCAACCTCTGCTCTCTGTAAAAGTTCTTCTGCATGTCAGTCTCCATCCTTTGCTCTCTGTAATGGTCCTTCTGCACCCCAGTCTCCACTCTCTTCTCTCTGTAACAATTCTATTGCACCTCTGTCTGCAACGTCTGCTCTCTATAACAGTCCTTCTGCACCTAAGTCTCCAAACTCTTCTCACTGTAACAGTTCTTCTGTACCGCAGTCTCAAACCTCTTCTTTCTATAACGGTACTTCTGCACCCCAATTGCCAACCTCTTGTTTCTGAAACAGTCTTTCTGCACCTCAAACTCCAAACTCTGCTCTCTGTAACAGTTCTTCTAAGCCACAGTCTGAAACCACTGCTCTCTGTAGCAATCTTTCTAAACCCCAGTCTTCAAACTGTGCTATCTGTAACAATCCTTCTGCAACCCAGTCTCAAATATCTGCTCTCTGTAACAGGTCTTCTGCAACTCAGTTTCCAAAGTGTGCTCTCTGTAAGAGGCCTTATGCACCACAGTCTCCAACCTCTTCTCTCTGCAACGATTCTTCTGCAACTCAGTCTCCAACCTCTGCTCTCTGCAACAGTTATTCTGCACACCAGTCTTCAACCTCTGCTATCTGTGAGATCCTTCTCCACCCCGTTCTCTAAACTTTGCTCTCTCTAACAGTCATTCTGCACCTCAGTCTCCAACCTCATCTCTCTGAAACGGCCCTTCTGCACCCCAGTATCCAGCCTCTGTTCTCTGCAGCAGTCCTTCTGCACCCCAGGCTACAAACTCTGCTCTCTGTAAAAATGGTTCTGCACCCCAGTCTCAAAACTGTACTTTCCGTATCAGTTATTCTGCACCTCAGTCTGAAACCTCTGCTCTCTGTAACAGTTCTTCTGCACCTCAGTCTCCAAACTCTTCTCTCCGCAACAGTCCTTCTACACCCCAGTCTCAAACATCTGCTCTGTGCAAAAGTCCTTCTACACACCAGTCTCCAACCTCTGCTCTCTGCAAGGATCCTTCTGCACCCCAGTCTCCAACCTCTGTTCTCTGCAACAGTCATTCTGACCCTAGTCTCCAGCCTCTGCTCTCTTTAACATCCTTCTCCACCGCAGTTTATAAACTGTGCTCTAGGTGACATTCCTTCTACACCCCAGTCTCCACACTCGGCTCTATGTAAAATACTTCTGTACCGCAATCTCCAATCTCTGCTCACTGCAACATTTCTTCTGCACCCCTGTCTCCAAACTGTGCTCTCTGTAACTTTCTTTCTGACCCCAGTCTCCAACCTCTGCTCTCTGTAACAGTTCTTCTGCACCCCAATTTCAAAACTCTTCTCTCTGTAACAGTCTTTCTGAACCCCAGTCTCCAAACTCTTTTCTCTGCAATGATCCTTCTGAACCTCAGTCTCCAACCTCTGCTCTCTGCAACAGTCCTTCTGCACCCGAGTCTCCAGATTCTGCTCTCTGTAAGATCCTTTTGCATCCCTTTCTCCAAACTCTCCTCTCTGTAACAGTCCTTCTGCACCCCAGTATCCAAACTCTGCTCTCTGTAAAAGTCCTTCTGCACCTCAGTCTCCAACCTTTGCTCTCTGTAATGGTCCTTCTGTACCGCAGTCTCTAACCTCTGCTCTCTGTATCAATCCTTCTGGACCTCAGTCTCCAATGTCTGCTCTCTGTAACAGTCCTTCTGCAACCTAGTCTCCCACATCTGCTCTCTACAACGGTCCTTCTGCAACAAAGTCTTCAAACTCTGCTCTCTCTTACAGTGTTTCTGTACTGCAGTCTCGAAACTCTTCTCTCTATAACGGTCCTTCTGCACCCCAATTGCCAACGTCTGCTTTCTGTAAGAGTCCTCCTGCACCTCAGATTCTAACCTCTGCTCTCTGTATGAGTCCTTCTAAGCCTCAGTCTGAAACCTCTGATGTCTGCAACAATCCTCCTTCACCCCAGTCTCCAAACTCTGCTCTCTGTAACAGGCCTTCTGCACCCCAGTCTCCAATCTCTTCTCTCTGCAACAATCCTTCTGCACCTCAGTCTCCAAACTCTGCTCTCTGTAACAGTCCTTCTAAACCGCAGTCTCCAACCTATGCTCTCTGCAATGATCCCTCTGCATCCCAGTCTCTAACAACTGCTCTCTGCAACAGTCCTTCTGCACCCAAGTCTACAACCTGTGCTCTCTGCTTCAGTACTTCTGCACCACAGTCTCCAACCTCTGCTCTCTGCAACATTTCTTCTACACCCAAGTATTCAACCTGTGCTCTCTGTAACTGTCCTACTGCACCCAAGTCTCCAACCTCTGCTCTCTGTAGCGATCCTTCTGTACCTCATTCTCCAACCTCTGCTCTCTGCAACAGTCCTTCTGCACCCGAGTCTCCAGATTCTGCTCTCTGTAAGATCCTTTTGCATCCCTTTCTCCAAACTCTCCTCTCTGTAACAGTCCTTCTGCACCCCAGTATCCAAACTCTGCTCTCTGTAAAAGTCCTTCTGCTCCTCAGTCTCCAACCTTTGCTCTCTGTAATGGTCCTTCTGTACCGCAGTCTCTAACCTTTGCTCTCTATATAAATCCTTCTGCACCTCAGTCTTCAATGTCTGCTCTCTGTAACAGTCCTTCTGCAACCTAGTCTCCAACATCTGCTCTCTACAACGGTCCTTCTGCAACAAAGTCTCCAAACTCTGCTCTCTCTAACAGTGCTTCTGTACTGCAGTCTCGAAACTCTTCTCTCTATAATGGTCCTTCTGCACCCCAATTGCCAACGTCTGCTTTCTGTACCAGTCCTTCTTCACCTCAGATTCCAACCTTTGCTCTCTGTATGAGTACTTCTAAGCCTCAGTCTGAAACCTCTGATGTCTGCAACAATCCTTCTTCACCCCAGTCTCCAACCTCTTCTCTCTGTAACAGGTCTTCTGCACCCCAGTCTCCAAACTCTGCTCTCTGTAACAGGCCTTCTGCACCCCAGTCTCCAACCTCTTCTCTCTGCAACGATCCTTCTGCACCTCAGTCTCCAAACTCTGCTCTCTGCAACAGTCCTTCTAAACCGCAGTCTCCGACCTCTGCTCTCATCAATGATCCCTCTGCATCCCAGTCTCTAACAACTGCTCTCTGCAACAGTCCTTCTGCACCCAAGTCTACAACCTCTGCTCTCTGCTTCAGTACTTCTGCACCACAGTCTCCAACCTCTGCTCACTGCAACATTTCTTCTACACCCAAGTATTCACCCTGTGCTCTCTGTAACTTTTCTGCGGCACCCAAGTCTCCAACCTCTGCTCTCTGTAGCGATCATTCTGCACCTCATTGTCCAACTTCTGCTCTCTGCAACGATCCTTATGCACCCCAGTCTCCATCCTCTACTCTTTGTAAGAATCCTTTTGCACCCCAGTCTCCAAAATCTCCTTTCTGTAAAAGTTTTCCTGAACCTCAGTCTCCAAGTTCTGCAATCTGTAACAGTCCTTCTGAACCCCAGTCTCAAACCTCTGAACTCATAAATGATCTTGCTGCACCTCAGTCTCCAACCTCTGCTCTCTTTAATAGTCCTTCTGCACCCCAGTCTCCAACATCTGCTCTCTGCAACGATCCTTCTTCTCCCCAGGATCCAACCTCTGCTCTCTGCAACGGTCCTTCTACATCCCAGTTTCCAAAATCTTCTCTCTGTAACAGTTCTTCTGCACCTAAGTCTCCAAACTCTGATCTCTTAAACAGTCCTTCTGCACCCGTGTCTCCAACCTCTGCTCTCAGTTACAGTTCTTCTGCACCCCAATCTCCAAACTCTGCTCTCTTTAACACTCCTTCTGCACACCAGTCTCTAGCCTCAACTCTCTGTAAAAGTCCTTCTGCACCTCAGTCTCAAACCTCTGCTCTCTGTAAGATCTTTCTGCAACCCATTTTTCAAACGCTGCTCTCTGTAAGAGTATTCTGCACCCCAGTATCCAAACTCTGCTCTCTATAACAGGCCTTCTGCACCCCATTCTTCAAACTCTGCTCTCTTTAACAGGCCTTCTGCACCTCAGTCTCCAACATCTGCTCTCTGCAACGATCCTTCTTCTACGCAGTCTCCAAACTCTGCTCTCTGTAAAAGTCCTTTTGTATCGCAGACTTTAACCTCTTCTCTTCGTAACGGTCCATCTGCTCCCCAATTGCCAACCTCTGCTTTCTGTAACAGTCCTGTTGCACTTAAGTCTCCAAACTCTTCTCTCTGCAATGATCTTTCTACACCTCAGTCTCCAACCTCAGCTCTCTGTAAAAGTCCTTTTACACCTCAGTCTGCAACCTCTGCTCTCTGTAAAAGTCCTTCTGCACCCAAGTCTCCAGACTCCGCTCTCTGGAAGATCATTTCAATATCAGTCTCCAAACTCTGCTCTTTGTAGCAGTTCATCTGCACCCCAGTATCCAAACTTTGCTCTTTTTAAAAGTCCTTCTGCACCCCATCTCCAAACTCTGCTCTCTGTAACAGTCCTTCTGTACTGCAGTCTCCAACCTTTTCTCTCTATAATGGTTCTTCTACACGCGAATTGCCAACCTCTGCTTTCTGGAACAGTTCTTCTGAGCCTCAGATTCCAAACTCTTCTCTCTGTAACAGTCCTTCAAAGCCTCAGTCTGAAACCGCTGCTCTCTGCAATGATCCTTCTGCACCCCAGTCTTCGAACTGTGCTATCTGTAACAATCCTTCTGCACCCCAGTCTCCAACCTCTGCTCTCTGTAAAAGGTCTTCTGCACCCCAGTCTCAAACTCTGCTCTCTGTAACAGGCCTTCTGCACCCAGTCTCCAACCTCTTCTCTCTGCACCTAACCTTCTGCACCTCAGTTTCCAACCTCTGCATTTTGTAACAATCCTTCTGCAGCTCAGTATCCAACCTCTGCTCTCTGTGACAGTCCTTCTGCAACCCAGTCTCCAACATCTGCAATCTGCAGCGATTCTTCTTCTACCCAGTCTCCAACCTCTGCTCCCTGTAACAGTCCTTTTGTATTGCAATCTCCAACCTCTACTTTTTGTAATGGTTCTTCTGCTCCGCAATTGCCAACCTCTGCTTTCTGAAAAAATCCTTCTGCACCCCAGACTCTAACCTCTTCTCTCTGCAACGATCCTTCTGCACCTCAGTCTCTAAACTCTGCTCTCTGCAACAGTCCTTCTGCACTTCAGTCTCCAGACTCTGCTATCTGTAAGATCCATTTGCATCACTGTCTCCAAAATCTGCTCTCTGTAACAGTCCTTCTGCACCACAGTATCCAACCTCTGCTCTCTGGAAAAGTCCTTCTGCACATCAGTCTCCAACCATTGCTCTTTGTAATTGTTCTTCTTCACCCCAGTATTCAAACTCTGCTCTCTGTAACAATCCTTCTGCACCTCAGTCTTCAATGTCTGCTCTCTGTAACAGTCCTACTGAACCCCAGTCTCCAACATCTGCTCTGTGCAACGGTCCTTCTGCATACCAGTCTCCAAACTCTGCTCTCTGTAACATTCCTTCTGCACCTCAGACTCCAATCTCTGCTCTCTGTAACAGTCCTTCTAAGCCTCAGTCTGAAACATCTGCTCTTTGCAACAATCCTTCTTCACCCCAGTCTTACACCTCTGCTCTCCATAACAGTCCTTCTGCACCTCAGTCTCCAACTTCTGCTCTCTGCAACAGTCCTTCTACACCCCAGTCTCCAACCACTGCTCTCTTTAAGGATCCTTTTGCATCCTAGTCTCCAACGTCTGCTCTCTGCAACAGTTTTTCTGCACCCCAGTCTCAAACCTCTGCTCTCCGCTACAGTCCTTTTTCACCCCAGTCTCAAAACTCTGCTCTCTGCAACATTTATTCTGCACCCCAGTCTCCAAACTGTGCTCTCTGTAACTTTCCTGCTGCACCCCAGTCTCCAAACTTTGCTATCTGTAGCTATCCTTCTGCACCTCAGTCTTCAACCTCTGCTCTCTGCAAGATCATTCTCCACCTCAATCTCCAAGTTCTGCAATCTGTGACGGTCCTTCTGCACCCCAGTCTCCAACCTCTGCTCTCTTAAACGATCCTTCTGCACTTTAGTCTCTAACCTCTGATCTCTGTAACAAACTTTCTGCACCCCACTCTCCAAACTCTGTACTCTGTAAAAAGCCTTCTGCAACCCAGTTTCCAAACTCTTCTCTCTGCCACGATCCTTCTTCACCTCAGTCTCCATCCTCTGCTCTCTGCAACTGTCCTTCTGCACCCCAGTCTTCTTCCTCTGCTCTCTGTAAGATTTCTTCTGCACCCCAGTCTCCAACCGCTCCTCTCTGTAACAGTCCTTCTGCACTTCAGTGTAAAACCTCTGCTTTTTGTAATGAACCTTCAGCACCTCAGTCTCCAACTGCTAATCTCTGTAACAGGCCTTCTGAACCCCGTTCTCCAACCTATGCTTTCTGGATCAGTCCTTTTGCACACCAGTATCCTAACTCTGCTCTCTGTAACAGTCCTTATGTACCACAGTCTCAAAACTCTGCTCTCTGTAACGGTCCTTCTGCACCCCAGATTCCAACGTCAGCTTTTTGTATCAGTTCTTCTGCACCCCAGTCTTCAACCTCTGCTCTCAGTAAGAGTCCTTCTGCACCCCAGTCTCCAACTTCTACTCTCTGCAACATTTCTTCTGCACCCCAGTCTCCATCTGTGCTCTCTGTAACTGTCCTTCTGCACCCCAGTCTCCAAATTCTGCTCTCTGTAATGATCTTTCTGCACCAGAGTCTGAAACCTCTGCTCTCTGCAAAGATCCTTCTGCCCCTCAGAATCCAAACTCTGCTCTCCACAATGATCCTTCTGCACCCCAGTCTCCAACTTCTGCTCTCTGTAAAAGTCCTTCTGCACTTCGTCTCCAATCTCTGCTATCTGTAACAATAATTCTGCACACCAGTCTCCAACCTCTGTTCTCTGTAACAGGTCTTCTGCACCCCAGTCTCCAAACTCTTCTCTCTGTAATGATCTTTCTCCACCTCAGTCTCCAACCACTGCTCTCTGCAACAGTCCTTCTGCACCCCAGTTTCCAACCTCTGCTCTCTTTAAGATCCTTCTTCACCCTGGACTCCAAACTTTGCTCTCTATAACAGACCTTCTGCACCTCAGTCTCAAAATTCTGCTCTCTGCTACGGTCCTTCTGCACCCGAGTATCCAACCTCTGTTCTCTGCAACAGTCCTTCTGCACCCCAGGCTCCAAACTCTGCTCTCTGTAACTGTTTTTCTGTACCGCAGTCTCCAACCTATGCTGTCTGTAACGTTCCTTCTGCACCCCAGTCTCCAAACTCTACTTTCCATATCAGTTATTCTGCACCCCAGTCTTCAAACTCTGCTCTCTGTAACAGTCCTTCTGCACCTCAATCTCCAACCTCTGCTCTTTGCAAGAGTTCTTCTGCACCCCAGTCTCCAACCTCTGCTGTCTGTAAGATCCTTCTTCACCCCAGTATCCAAACTATGCTCTCTATAACAGTCCTCCTGCACCTCAGTCTCCAACTTCTGCTCTATGCAACACTTCTTCTGCACCCCAGTCTCCAACCTCTGTTCTCAGCAATAGTCTTTTTACACCCAAGGCTCCAAACTCTTCTCTCTGTAACAGTTCTTCTGTACCGCAGTATCCAACCTTTGATGTCTGTAACGGTCCTTCTGCACCCGAGACTCCAAACTCTACTTTCCATATCAGTTATTCTGCACCCCAGTCTCCAACCTCTGCTCTCTGTAAAAGTCCTTCTGCAACTCAGTCTCCAACCTCTTCTCTCTGCAACAGTCTTTCTGCACCCGAGTCTCCAAGCTCTTCTCTCTGCAACAGTCCTTCTACACTCCAGTCTCCAACCTCTTCTCTCCGCTACAATTTTTCTTCACCCCAGTCTCAAACCTCTGCTCTCTGCAACATTTCTTCTGCACCCCAGTCTCCAACCAGTGCTCTCTGCAACTGTCCTGCTGAACCCCAGTCTCCAACCTCTGCTCTCTGTAGCGATCCTTCTGCACCTAAGTCTCCAACCTCTGCTCTCTGCAACAGTCCTTCTGCACCTCAGTCTCCAAGCTCTGCTCTCTGTAACAGTTCTTCTGCACATCAGTCTCCAAACTCTGCTCTCTATACAAATTCTTCTTCACCTCACTCTCCAAACTCTGTTTTCTGTAACAGGCTCTCTGTAAGAATCCTTCTGCACCCCATTCTTCAACCGCTCCTCTCTGTAACAGTCCTACTGCACCTCAGTCTCCAACCTCTGCTCTCTGTAATGAACTTTCAACATTTCAGTCTCCAACCGCTGCTCTCTGTAACAGGCCTTCTGAACCCCATTCACCAACCTATGCTTTCTGGATAAGTCCTTTTGCAAACCAGTTTCCTACCTCTGCTCTCTGTTACAATCCTTCTGCACCTGAATCTCCACCCTCTGCTCTCTGAAACAGTGCGTCTGCACCTAAGTCTCCAAACTCTGTTCTCTGCATTAGTCATTCTGCACCCCAGTATTCAAACTCTGCTCTTTGTAACAGTCCTTATGTACCACAGTCTCAAAACTCTGCTCTCTGATACAGTCCTTCTGCACCCCAGTCTCCAACCTCTGCTCTCTGCAACAGTCCTTCTACACCCCAGTCTCCAACCTCTGCTCTCTGTAAAAATCTTTCTGTACCTCAGTCTTCAACTTCTACTCTCTGTAACAGTCCTTCTGTATCTCAGTCTCCAACCTCTGCTCTCTGCAACAGTCCTTAAGCATCGCTGTCTCAAATTCTGGTCCCTGCAACAGTCGTTCTACACCCCATTCTCTAACCTCTGCTATCTACAACAGTCCTTCTGCACCTTAGTTTCCAACCTCTACTCTCTGCAACGAACCTTCTGCACCCCAGTCTCCAACATCTGCTCTCTGCAACAGTCCTTCTGCACCAGAGTCTGAAAACTCTGCTCTCTGCAACGATCCTTCTTCACCTCAGTTCCCAAAATCTGATCTCAACAATGATTTTACTGAACCCCAGTAATCAACCTCTGCTATCTGCAACAGTCCTTCTGCACCTTAGTCTCCAACCTCTGCTCTCTGCAACGAACCTTCTGCACTCCAGTCTCCAACATCTGCTCTCTGAAAAAGTCTTTCTGCACCCCAGTCTCTAACATCTGCTCTCTGCAACAGTCCTTCTGCACCTCAGTCTGAAAAATCTGCTCTCTGAAATGATCATTGTGCACCCTGTCTCTAAACTCTTCACCCTGAAACACTCTTTCTCCACCCCAGCCTCCAAACTCTGGTCTCCATAACAGTCCTCCTGTAGTGCAGTCTCCAAAATCTTTTCTCTGTAACGGTCCTACTGCATTCCAGTCTGTAACCTCTGCTTTCTGTATCAGTCCATCTGCACCCCTGTCTTCAACCTCTCCTCTCTGTAACAGTCCTTCTGCACCTCAGTCTCCAAACTCTGCTGTCTGCAACAGTCCTTCTGGACCCAAATCTCAAACCTCTGCTCCCTGCAACAGTCCTTCTGCACCTCAGTCTCTAACCTCTACTCTCTGTAACAGTCCTTCTGCACCTCAGTCTCCAACTTTTGCTCTTTGGAAGATTCTTCTGCAACCAAGTATCCAAACTCTGCTCTCTGTAACAGTCCTTCTGAACCCCTTCTCCAAACTCTATTCTCTGTAACAGTCCTTCTGCACACCAGTCTTAATTCTCTGCTTTCCACAAAGATCTTTCTGCACCGCAGTCTTCTTCCTCTACTCTGTGCAACAGTCCTTCTCCACCTCAGTCTCAAACATCTACTCGCTGTAACAGTCCTCCTGTAGTGCACTCTCAAAAATCTGCTCTACATAACGGTCCTTCTGCACCCAAGTCTCCAATCTCTGCTCTCTGTAACACTCCCTCTGCACCTCAGACTCCAAATTCTGCTCTCTGCAACAGTCCTTCTGCACCTCAGTCTGAAAACTTTGTTCTCTGCAAGGATCCTTCTGCACCCCAGTCTCAAAACTCTGCTCTGTGTAACAGTCTTTCTGCACCCCAGTCTCTAACCTCTGCTCTCTGTAACAGGCCTTTTGCACCCCATTCTTCAACCTCTGCTCTCTGTACTAGTGCTTTTTCACCTCAGTCTACAAACTCTGCTCTCTGCAACAGTCCGTCTGCACCCAAGTCTCCAAACTCTGCTTACTGTATCACTCCATCTGCACCACAATTTCCAACATTTGCTCTCTGTAAGAGTCTTTTGCACCTCAGTCTACAAACTCTGCTCTCTGCAACAGTCCTTCTGCACCCCAATCTCCAACATCTGCTTTCTGCAAGAGTCCTTCTGCACCAAATCTCCAACCTCTGCCTCTGTAACAGTCCTAATGTAACCCAGTTTCCAACCTCTGCTCTCTGCAACAATCCTTCTGAACCCCAATGTGAACCTGTGCTCTCGGCTACAGTGCTTATACACCCAAGTGTCCAGCCTCTGCTCTCTGCAACAGTCCCTCTGCAACCTAGTCTCCAACATCTGCTCTCTGTAACAATTTTTCTGTACCTCAGTCTCCAAAAACTACTCTCTGTAAATGTACTTCTGAACCCCTTGTCAAAACTCTGCTGTCCATAACAGGCCTTCTGCACCCAGGACTCAAACCTCTGTGCTTTATAACAATTCTTCTGCACCCCAGTCTCAAAATTTTGCTCTCTACAATGATCCTTCTGCACCCCAGTGTCCAACCTCTGCTCTCTGTAAAAGTCCTGCTGCACCTCGGTCTACAACCTCTGCTCTTTGTAAGATCCTTTTGCAACCTTGTCTAAAAACTCTGCTCTTTATAGGAGTTCTTCTGCACCCCAGTCTCCAACTACTGCTCTATGTAACAGGCCTTTTGCACCCAAATCTCCAACCTCTAGTCTCTGTAACAGTCCTTTTACACCTCAGTCTCCAACTTCTGCTCTCTGCAACAGTCCTTTTGCACCTCAGTCTCCAAACTCAGCTCTCTGCATCGATCCTTCTGCACCTCAGTCTCGACACTCTATTCTCTATAACACTCCGTCTGCACCCCTGTTTCCAAACTCTGCTTACTGTATCACTCCATCTGCACCACAATTTCCAACATCTGCTCTCTGTAAGAGTCTTTCTGCACCTCAGTCTCTAACCTCTGATCTCTGCAACAGTCCTTCTGCAACTCAGTCTCCAAATTCTGCTCTCTGTAAGATTCTTCTACACCCCTGTATTTAACCTCTGCTCTCTGAAATTGTCCTTTTGAATCCGAGTCTCAAAAATCTGCTCTCTGTAACAGGACTTCCGCACCTCAGTCTCCAACCTCTGCTCTCTGCAAAAGTCTTTCCGCACCCCAGTCTCAAACCTCTGCTTTCTACATTAGTCCTTCTAGACCCTTGTTACCAACATCTGCTATCTGCAACAGTCCTTCTGCACCCCAGTCTCCAACCTCTTCTCTCTGCAACAGTCCTCCTGCAGCCCAGTATCCAAATTCTGCTCTCTGTAACAATCCTTCTTCACCTCAGTCTCCAAACTCTGTTCTCTGCAACGGTCCTTCTGCACCTCAGTCTCTAATCTCTACTCTCTGTAACAGTCCTTCGGCACTTCACTCTCATAACTCTCCTCTCTGTAGGATCCTTCTAAAACCCAGTCTCAAACCTCTGCTCTCTGTATCTATTATTCTGCACCTCAGTCTCAGACCTCTGCTCTCTCTTACAGTTTTTCTATACAGCAGTCTCCAAATTCTGGCCTCTGTTACGGTCCTTCTTCACCCCAATTTCCAACCACTTCTTTCTGTAACAGTCCTTCCGCACCTCAGTCTCAAAACTCTGCTCTCTGTAACAGTCCTTCTACACCTCAGTCTCCAACCTCTGCTCTCTGTAACAGTTGTTCTGCACCTCAGTCTGACACCTCTGCTCTCTGCACGTTTCTTCTGCACCCCAGTCTCCAAACACTGTTCTCTATAACAGTCCTTCTGAACATCAGTCTCAAAACTCTGCTCTCTGTATCTATCCTTCTGCACCTCAGTCTCCAACCTGTGCTCTCTGTAACATTCCTTCTACACCCGAGTCTCCAACCTCTGCTCTCTGTAATAGTTTTTCTATACCGCAGTCTCCAAACTCTGGTCTTTGTAACGGTCCTTCTGCACCCCAATTTCCAACCTCTGCTTTATGTAACAGTCCTTCTGCACCTCAGTCTCCAAACTCTGCTCTTTCTAACAGTACTTCAACACCTTAGTCTCCAACCTCTGCTCTCTGTAACAGTCCTTCGGCACCTCAGTCTGATACCTCTCCTCTCTGCATGGTCCTTCTGCACCTCAGTCTCCAACCACTGCTCTCTGTAACAGTCCACCTGCACCTCAGTCTCCAACCTCTTCTCTCCGTAAAATCTTTCAGCAACCCAGTCTCCAAACTCTGCTGTCTATAACAGTCCTTCCGCACCGCAGTCTCCAAACTCTCCTCTCTGTAACAGGCCTTCTGAATGCCAGTTTCCAAACTCTGCTCTCTGTAGCAGGCCTTCTGCACCCCAGTTTCCATAATGTGCTCTCTGCAACGATCCTTCTGCACCTTAGTCTCCAACCTCTGATCTCTGCAACAGTCCATCGGCACATCAGTCTCCAAATTCTGCTATCTGTAAGATGCTTCTGCACCCCTGTATTCAACCTCTGCTCTCTGTAACAATCCTTCTGCCCCCGAGTCTTCAACCTCTTCTCTCAGTAACAGGACTTCCGCACCTCAGTCTCAAACCTCTGTTCTCTGCAATAGTCTTTTTCCAGCCTAGTCTAAAAATTCTGCTCTCTACAACAGTCCTTCTGCACACTAGTTACCAACATCTGCTCTCTGCAACAGTCCTTCTGCACCTCAGTCTCCCAACTCTGCTCTCTGTAAGATCCTTCTGCAATCCAGTCTTTAAACTCTGCACTTTGTACCTGTCCTTCAGCACAACCGTCTCCAACTTCTGCTCTCTGTAACAGGACTTCTGCAACCCAGTCTCCAAACTGCTCTCTGAAACAGGCTTTCTGCAGCACAGTCTAAAACCTCTTCTCACTGCAACAATTATTCTCAACCCCAGTCTCCAACATCTGCTGTCTGCAACAGTCATTTTGAACCCCAGTCTCCAAACTCTGCTCTCTATAAGATCCATCTGAACCCCAGTCTCCAACCTATGCTCTCTGTAACAGTCCTTTTACACCCAAGTCTCCAAACTCTGCTCTCTGTAACAGTCCTTCTGCACCTCAGTCTCCAACCTCTGCTCTCTGTAACAGTCCTTCTGCACCCCAGTCTCTAAAATATGCTCTCAGCAACATTCCTTCTGAACCCCCGTCTTCAACATCTGCTTTTTGCAACACTCCTTCTGCACCCCAGTCTCCAAACTCCGCTATCTGCAATGATCCTTCTGGACCCCAGTCTCCAATCTCTGCTCTCAGCAACAGTCCTTCTGCACCACAGTCTCAAAGCTCTGCTCTTAGTAACAGTCCTAAACCGCAGTCTCCAAACTCTGCTCTCTTTAAGGGTCCTTCTGCACGCCAATTTCCAACTTCTGCTTACTGTAACAGTCTTTCTACACCTCAGTCTCCAAACTCTGCTCTCTGTAACAGTCCTTCTACACCTCAGACTCCAACCTCTGCTCCCTGTAACAGTCCTGCTGCACCTCAGTCTGAAACCTCTGTTCTCTGCATGATCCTCCTGCACTCCAGTCTCCAACCACTGCTCTCTGTAACAGTACACCTGCACATCAGTCTCTAACCTCTGGTCTCTGTAAGATCCTTCAGCAACCCAGTCTCCAAACTCTGGTCTCTATAACAGTCCTTCTGAACCCCAGTCTCCAACCTCTCTTCTCTGAAACAGGCTATCTGCACACCCGTCTCAATACTCTGCTCTCTGTAGCAGGCCTTCTGCACCCCAGTCTCCAAACTCTGCTCTCTGCAATGATTTCTCTGCATCCCAATCTCCAACCTCTGCTCTCTGCAATGATCCTACTGCACCCCAGTCTCCAACCTCTGATCTTTGCAACAGTACTTCTGCACCTCAGTCTCTAACTTCTGCTCTCTGTAAGATCCTTCTGCATCCCTGTCTCCAAGCTCTGCTATTTGCAATGATCCTTCTGCAGCCCAGTCTCCAATCTCTGTTCTATGTAACAGGACTCTGCACCTCAGTCTCCAACCTCTGCTCTCTGCAACAGTTCTTCTGCACTTCAGTCTCTAAATTATGCTCTCTGCAACAGTCCTTCTGTACTGCATTCTCCAAACTCTATTCTCTGTAACGTTCTTTCTGCAACCCATACTAGAGTCTCTGCTTTCTGTATCAGTCCTTCTGCAGCCCAGTCTCTAACTTCTGCTCTATGTGTCCTTCTGCACCTTAGTCTCCAACCTCTGCTCTCTGCAACAGTCCTTCTGCACGCCAATTTCCAAACTCTGCTTCCTGTAACAGTCCTTCTACAACTCAGTCTCCAAACTCTGCTCTCTGTAACGGTCCTTCTGCACCTCAGTCTGAAACCTCTGCTCTCTGCATGATCCTTCTGCACCCCAGTCTCCAACCACTGCTCTCTGTAACAGTACACCTGCACATCAGTCTCTAACCTCTGCTCTCTGTAAGATACTTCAGCAACCCAGTCTCCAAACTCTGGTCTCTATAACAGTCCTTCTGAAACCCAGTCTCCAACCTCTCTTCTCTGAAACAGGCCATCTGCACGCCCATCTCCATACTCTGCTCTCTGTAGCAGGCTTTCTGCACCCCATTCTCCAAACTCTGCTTTCTGCAATGATGCTTCTGCATCCCAATCTCCAACCTCTGCTCTCTGCAATGATCCTACTGCACCCCAGTCTCCAACCTCTGATCTCTGCAACAGTTCTTCTGCACCTCAGTCTCTAACTTCTGCTCTCTGTAAGATCCTTCTGCATCCCTGTCTCCAAGCTCTGCTATTTGCAACAATCCTTCTGCAGCCCAGTCTCAAACCTCTGCTCTCTGCAACAGTCCTTCTGCACTTCAGTCTCCAAATTATGCTCTCTGCAACAGTCCTTCTGTACTGCATTCTCAAAACTCTACTCTCTGTAACGTTCTTTCTGCACCCCATACTATAGTCTCTGCTTTCTGTATCAGTCCTTCTGCAGCCCAGTCTTTAACTTCTGCTCTAAGTGTCCTTCTGCACTTTAGTCTCCAACCTCTGCTCTCTGCAATAGCCCTTCTGCACACCAGTCTCCAACCTCTTCTCTCTGCAACAGTCCTTCTGCACTTCAGTCTCCAACCTCTGCTCTTTGCAACAGTCTTTCTGCATCCCAGTCTCCAAATTCTGCTCTCTGTAACAATCGTTCCGCACCTCAGTCTGCAAACTCTGTTCTCTGCAACGGTCCTTCTGCACCTCAGTCTCCAACATCTGCTCTCTGCAACAGTCCTTCTACACCCCAGTCTTCAACATCTGGTCTCTGCAACAGTCCTTCTGCACCACAGTCTGAAAACTCTGCTGTCTGAAACGAACCTCCTGTACCCCAGTCTCCTACCTCTGCTGTCTGTTACAATCCTTCTGCACCTCAGTCTCCGTCATCTGCTCTCTGTAAGATCCATCTGAACCCCGGTCTTTAACATCTGCTCTCTGTAACAGTCCTTCTGCACCTCAGTCTCCAACCTCTGCTCTCTGCAACAGCCTTCTGCACCCCAGTCTGCAAACTATGCTCTTTGCAACGATCTCTCTTGACCCCAGTCTCCAATGTCTGCTCTCTGCAACAGTCTTTCTGCACCACAGTCTCAAACCTCTGCTCTCTGTAAGATCTTTCTGCACTCCAGTTTCCAAACTCTGTTCTTTCTAACATTCCTTCTCCACACTATTCGCAAACCTCTGCTTTCTACAAGGGTCCTGCGGCACCCCAGTCTGCAAACTCTGTCCTCTGCAACATTCCTTCTGCTCCCCAGTCTCCAATATCTGCTCTCTGTAACAGTCCTTTTGTACCGCATTCACCAATCTCTGCTCTCTGAAATGGTCCTTCTGCACACCAGTCTCCAACCTCTGCTTTCTGTATTAGTCCTTCAGAACCCCAGTCTCCAACCTCTTCTCTCTGTGTCTATTCTTCTTCACCTCAAACTCCAACCTGTGCTTTCTGTAACAGTCCTTCTGTACCCAAGTCTCCCACCTCTGCTCTCTGTAACAGTCCTTCTATACCGTAGTCTCACACCTCTGCTCTCTGTAACGGTCCTTCTGCACCCCAATTTCCAACCTCTGTTTCCTGTAACAGTCTTTCTGAACCTCAGTCTTTAAACTCTGCTCTCCGTAACAGTCCTTCTATACCTCAATCTCCAACCTCTGCTCTCTGTAACAGTATTTCTGCACCTCAGTCTGAAACCTCTCCTCTCCACGATCCTTCTGCACCCCAATCTCCAACCACTGCTCTCTGTAACAGTCCACCTGCACCTTAGTCTCCAACCTCTGCTCTCTGTAAGATTATTCAGCAACCCTTTCTTCAAAATCTGTGCTCTGTAACAGTCCTTCTGCACCCCAGTCTCCAACCTCTCCTCTCCGTAACAGGCCTTCTGCACGCCAGTCTCCAAATCTGCTCTCTTAAGCAGGCCTTCTGCACGCAAGTCTCCAACATCTGCTCTCTGCAATGATCCTACTGCACCCCAGTCTTTAACCTCTAATGTCTACAACAGTTCTTCTGCACCTCAGTCTCCAAATTCTGCTCTCTGTAAGATCCTTCTGCACCACTGTCTCCAACCTCTGCTCTCTGTAATAGTCCTTCTTCACCCCAGTCTTCAACCTCTGCTTTCTCTATCAGTCCTTCAGAACCCCAGTCTCCAACCTCTGCTCTCTGGGTCTATCCTTCTTGACCTCAGTCTGCAACCTGTGCTTTCTGTAACAGTCCTTCTGCACCCAAGTCTCCCACCTCTGCTCTCTGTAACAGTCCTTCTATACCGTAGTCTCCAACCTCTGCTCTCTGTAACGGTCATTATGCATCCTAATTTCTAACATGTGCTTTCTGTAACAGTCCTTCTGCACCTCAGTCTCCAAACTCGGCTCTCCATAACAGTCCTTCTACACCTCAATATCCAACCTCTGTTCTCTGTAACAGTACTTCTGCACCTCAGTCTGAAACCTCTCCTCTCCACGATCCTTCTGCACCCCAGACTCCAACCACTGCTCTCTCTAACAGTCCACCTGCACCTTAGTCTCCAACCTCTGCTCTCTGTAAGATTCTTCAGCATCCCTTTCTTCAAAATCTGCTCTCTGTACCAGTCCTTCTGCTCCCAAGTCTTTAACCTCTCCTCTCTGTAACAGGCCTTCTGCACGCCAGTCTCCAAATCTGCTCTCTTTAGCAGGCCTTCTGCACGCAAGTCTCCAACCTCTGCTTTCTGCAATGATCCTACTACACCCCAGTCTCCAAACTCTGCTCTCTCTAACAGTCCTTCGGCACCCTAGTTACCAACATCAGCTCACTTTTACAGTCCTTCTCCAACCTCTGCTCTCTGTAGCAGTCCTCCTGTACTGCAGAATCCAACCTCTGCTTTTTGTAATGGTCTTTCTGCACTCCAGACTCCAATCTCTGCTTTCTGTATCAGTCTTTCTGCAACCCAATCTCCCACCTCTGCTCTCTATAACAGTCCTTCTGCACCCCAGTCTCCAACGCTTTTGCTCCTCAGTCACCAAACTCTGTTCTCTGCAACAGTCCTTCTGCACCCTAGTCTCCAACCTCTGCTCTCTGTAACAATTTTTCTGCAGCTCAGTCTCCAATCTCTGTACTCTGCAACGTTACTTCTGCACCTCAGTCTCCAACATCTACTCTCTGCAATGATCCTTCTGCACCTCAGTCTCCTACCTCTTCTCTCTGTAAGACCCTTCTGAAACCCAGTCTCCAAACTCTGCTCTCTATAAAAGTCCTTCTGCAGAATAGTTTTAAACCTCTGCTCTCTGTAACAGAAATTTTACAACCCAGTCTCGAACCTCTGTTCTCTGCAACAGGCCTTCAGAACCCCTATCTTCAACCTCTTCTCTCTGCAATGATTTTTCTCCACCCCAATCACCAACCTCTGCTCTCGGCAACAGTCCTGCACCCTAGTCACCAACCTCTGCTCTGTGTAAGATCTTTATGCACTCCAGTTTCCAACCTCTTCTTTCTGCAATGATTCTTTTTCATCCCAGTCTCCAACATCTGCTTTCTGCCACAGTCCTTTTGCACCCCAGTATCTAAACTCTGCTCTCTGTAGGATCCATCTGAACCCCAGTCTCCAACCTCTGCTCTCTGTAACAGTCCTTCTCCATACCAGTCTTTAAACTCTGCTCTCTGTAACTGTCATTCTGCACCTCAGTCTCAAAACTCTGCTCTCTTTAACAGTCCATCTGGACCTCAGTATCAAAAATCTGCTCTCTGCAATGATCCTTCTGGACCCCAGTCTCCAACTTCTGCTCTGTGCAATAGTCCTTCTGCACCACAGTCTTCATCTCTGCTCTCTGTAACATCCTTCTGCACTCCAGTTTCTAAACTCTGCTCTCTGTAACATTCCTTCTCCACCCCAGTCTCCAACTTCTGTCCTCTGAAAGAGTCCTTCTGCTCCCCAGTCTCCAAGACCTGCTCTGAGTAACAGTCCTCCTGTATTGCAGTCTCCAACCTTTGCTCTCTGTAACCGTCCTTTTACACCCCAATTTCCAAACTCTGCTTTCTGTAACAGTCCTTCTGCACCTCAGTCTCCAAACTCTGCTCTCTTTAACACTCCTTCTACACCTCAGTCTCCAACCTCTGCTCTCTGTAACAGTCTTTCTGCACCCCAGTCTCCAACCTCTGCTATTGGTAACAGTTCTATACCACTGTCTTCAAACTCTGCTCTCTTTAATGGTCTTTCTGCATCCCAATTTCAAAACTCTCCTTCCTGTAACAGTCCTTCTGCACCTGAATCTCCAAACTCTGCTCTCTGTAACAGTCCTTCTACACCCCAGTCTCCCAAATCTGCTCTCTGCCACAGTCCTTCTGCAGCCCAGTCTCCAACATATGCTCTCTGCAACAGTCCTTCTGTACCTCAGTCTGAAAACTCTGCTGTCTGGAACGAAACTTCTGCACCCCAGTCTCCTAACTCTGCTCTTTTTAAGAGTCCATCTACACCTCAGTCTCCAAACTCTGCTCTATTTAACAGTCCTTCTGCACCTCAGACTCCAAATTTTGCTCTCTGTAAGATCATTCTGCACCGCTGTCTTCAACCTCTGCTCTCTGTAAAAGTATTTTTGCACCCCAGTCTCCAACCTCTGCTCTCCGCAACAGTTCTTCTGCACCCCAGTCTCCAAACTCTGCTCTCTGCAACAGTCCTTCGGCACCCTAGTTACCAACATCAGCTCTCTTTTAAAGTCCTTGAGCACCCCACTCTCCAACCTCTGCTGTCTGTAACAGTCGTCCTGTACTGCAGAATCCAACCTCTGCTCTCTGTAACGCTCTTTCTGCACCCCAGACTCCAATCTCTGCTTTCTGTATCAGTCCTTTTGCACCCCAGTCTCCAACCTCTGCTCGCTATAACAGTCCTTCTGCACCCTAGTCTCCAAAATCCGCTATCTGCAACACTCCTTCTTCACCCCAGTCTCCAACCTCTGCTCTCTGTAACCATCGTTCTACATCCCAGTCTCCAAACTCTGCTCTCTCCAAGGATCCTTCTACACTAACACTTAACCTCTGCTCTCTGCAAGGATTCTTCTGCACCACAGTTTCCAACCTCTGCTTTGCTGCAACAGTCCTTCTGCACACCAGTCTCCAACATCTGCTCTCTGCAACAGTCCTTCAGCAACTCAGTCTAAAAACTCTGCTCTCTGCAACGATCCTTCTGCACCTCAGTCTCCTACCTCTGCTCTCTGTAAGACCCTTCTGCAACCCAGTCTCCAAACTCTGCTCTCTGTAACAGTCCTTCTGCAGAATAGTTTCCAACTTCTGCTCTCTGTAATAGGAATTTTGCAACCCTGTCTCAAACCTCTGCTCTCTGTAACAGGCCTTCAGAACCCAAGTCTCCAAAGTCTTCTCTCTGCAATGATTTTTCTCCACCCCAGTCTCCAAACTCTGCTCTCGGCAACAGTCCTTCTGCACCCTACTCAACAATCTCTGCTCTCTGAAACAGGCCTTGTGCATCCCAGTCTCCAACCTCTGCTCTCTGTAAGAGGCCTTCTGTACCCCAGTTTCCAAGCTCTACTCTCTGCAACGATATTTCTGCACCACAGTCTCCTACCTCTTCACTCTAAAACAGTCCTTTTGCACCCCAGTCTCCTACCTCTGCTCTCTATACGATCCTTCTGCACACCAGTCTCCAACCCCTGCTCTCTGTAACAGTCCTTCTGGAACCTATCTCCAAATTCTGCTTTCTGCAACGGTCCTTCTGCACCCCAGTCTCCAACCTCTGTTTTCTGTAACAGTCCTTCTACATCCCAGTCTCCAAACTCTCCTCTCTGTAACAGTCTTTCTTTACCAGAGTCTCCAACCTCTGCTCTCTGTAACGGTCATTCTGCCCCCAGTCTCCAACATCTGCTTTCTTTGTCAGTCCTTCTGCACCCCAGTATCCAACCTCTGCTCTCTGAAACAGGCCTTGTGCATCCCAGTCTCCAACCTCTGCTCTCTGTAAGAGGCCTTCTGTACCCCAGTTTCCAAGCTCTACTCTCTGCAACGATATTTCTGCACCACAGTCTCCTACCTCTTCACTCTAAAACAGTCCTTTTGCACCCCAGTCTCCTACCTCTGCTCTCTATACGATCCTTCTGCACACCAGTCTCCAACCCCTGCTCTCTGTAACAGTCCTTCTGGAACCTATCTCCAAATTCTGCTTTCTGCAACGGTCCTTCTGCACCCCAGTCTCCAACCTCTGTTTTCTGTAACAGTCCTTCTACATCCCAGTCTCCAAACTCTCCTCTCTGTAACAGTCTTTCTTTACCAGAGTCTCCAACCTCTGCTCTCTGTAACGGTCATTCTGCCCCCAGTCTCCAACATCTGCTTTCTTTGTCAGTCCTTCTGCACCCCAGTATCCAACCTCTGCTCTCTGTAACAGTCCTTCTGCACCTCAGTCTCCAACCTCTGCTTTCAGCAACAGTCTTTCTGAAACCTAGTTTCCTACCTTTGCTCTTTGCAACATTCCTTCTGCACCCCAGTCTCAAACCTATGCTCTCTGTAAAAGTCTTTCTGCACCCCAGTCTCCAAACTCTGCTCTCTGTAATGATCCTTCTGCACCCCAGTCTCAAACCTCTGCTCTCTTCACCGATCCTTCTGCACATAAGTCTCCAAACTCTGCTCTCTGCAGTGATCCTTCTGCACCCCAGTCTCAAACCTCTGCTCTCTGCAACAGTCCTTGTGAACCCCAGTCTCGAACATCTGCTTTGTGCAATAGTTCTTCTTTACCTCAGTCTGAAAACTCTCCTCTCTGTAATCCTCCATCTGCAACCCAGTCTCCAACCTATGCTCTCTGTTACAGTCTTTCTGTACCTCAATCTCCAATCTCTGCTCTATGCAACAGTCCTTCTGCGCACAAGTCTCTAACATCTGCTCTCTTAAACAGTCCTTCTACACCCAAGTCTCCAACCTCTGCTCTATGCAAAAGTCCTTCTACACCCCAGTCTCCATACTCTGATTGCCCCAACAATCCTTCTGCACCCCAGTCTCCAACCTCTGTTCTCTTAAACAGTCCTTCTTTACCAGAGTCTCCAACTTCTGTTCTCTGTAAGGGTCTTAATGCACCCCAGTATCTAACTTCTGCTTTCTATATCAGTCATTTTGAATCACAGTCACCAAACTCTGCCCTCTGTAACCGTCCTTCTGCAACTCAGTCTGCAAACTCTGATCTCTGCAACAGGCCTTCTGCATCCCAGTCTCCATCCTCTGCTCTCTGCAACAGTCCATTTTTACCCCAGTCTCCAACATCTGCTCTCTGCAACATTCATTATCCACCCCAGTCTCCAACTTTTGCTCTCTGTAACAGTCCTTCTGTACTGCATTCTACAACCTCTGCTCTCTGTAATGGACGTCTGCACCCGAGTCTCCAACCTCTGCTTTCTGTGTCATTCCGTCTGCACCCCAGTCTCCAACCTCTGCTCTGTTTAACTGTCCTTCTGCACTTTAATCTCCTACCTCTGCTCTCTGCTACGGTCCTTCTGGACCCCAATCTCCAACGTCTACTCTCTGCAACAGTCCTTCTACATCCCAGTCTAAAACCTCTGCTCTCTGCAAAGGCCTTCTGCACCACAGTCTCCAACATCTACTCTCTGTAACAATTCTTCTGCACCTCAGTCTCCAAACTCTGCTCTCTGCAATGATCCTTCTGCATCTTAGTCTGAAACCTCTGCTAGCTGCAACACTACTTGTGAACCCCAGTCTCCAACATCTTCTTTCTGAAATAGTTCTTCTGTACCTCAGTCTGAATACTCTGCTCTCTGAAATAATCCATCTGCACCCCAGTCTCAAAACTCTGTTCTCTGTAACAGTCCTTCTGTAACTCAGTCTTCAATCACTGCTTTGTGCAACAGTTCTTCTACACCCAAGTCTCCATACTCTGATCGCCCCAACCTTCCTTCTGCACCCCAGTCTCCAAACTCTGTTCTCTACATCAGTTCTTCTGCAACCCAGACTCCAACCTCTGCTCTCTGTAACAGTAGTTCTGTACCACAGTATCCAACATCTGTTCTCTGTAAGGATCCTTATGCACCCCAGTATCCAACCTGTGCTTTCTGTATCAGTGGTTTGAACCAGTGTCTCCAAACTCTACCCTCTGTAACCGTCTTTCTACAACTCAGTCTGCAACCTCTACTCTCTGCAACAGTCCTTCTGCACCCCAGTCTCCATCCTCTGTTCTCCGCAACAGTCCTATTGCACCCCAGACTCCAACATCTGCTCTCTGCAACAGTCATTCTGCACCCCAGTTTCCTAACTTTGCTCTCTGTAACAGTCCTTCTGTACTGCATTCTCCAACCTCTGCTCTCTGTAAGGGTACTTCTGCACCCCAATTTCCAACTTCTGCTTTCTGTGTCAGTCCTTCTGCAACCCAGTCTCCAACCTCTGCTCTGCATAACTCTCCTTCTGCACCTTAGTCTCCAAACTCTGCTCTCTGCTACAGTCCTTCTGAACCCCAATCTCCAACCTCTAATCTCTGCAACAGTCCTCGTACATCCCAGTTTAAAACGTCTGCTCTCTGCATCAGTCCTTCTGCACCCCTGTCTCCAACCTTTACTCTCTGTAACAATCCTTCTGCACCTCAGTCTCCAAACTCTGCTCTCTGCAACTGTCCTTCTGGACCTCAGTCTCTAACTTCTACTCCCTGTAACAGTTCTTCTGCACCTCAGTCTCCATTCTCTGCTCTCTGTAAGATCCTTCTGCAACCCAGTCTTCAAACTCTGTTCTCTGTAACAGTCCTTCATCACCCCAGTCTTCAAACTCTGCTCTCTGTAACAGGCCTTATGCACCCCAGTGTCCGAACTCTGCTCTCTGTGTCAGTTCATCTGCACCCCAGTCTCCAAACTCTGCTCTCTGCAACGATCCTTCTGAACCCTAGTCTCATTCCTGTGCTCGCTGTAACAGTCCTTGTGTAACCCAGTCTACAATATCTGCTCTCTGCAAAATTTCTTCTGTACCTCAGTCTGAAATCTCTGCTCTCTGCAATAATCCTTCTGCACCCGGTCTCCAAACACTTCTCTCTGCAACAGTCTTTGTGAACCCCAGTTTCCAACATCTTCTCTCTGCATAAGTTCTTCTGTACCTCAGTCTGAAAACTCTGCTCTCTGCAATAATCCATCTGCACCCCAGTCTCCAAACTCTGCTCTCTGTAACAGTCCTTCTGTACCTCAGTCTCCAATCTCTGCTCCATGAAACCGTCCTTCTGCACACAAGTCTCCAACATCTGCTCTCTGAAACAGTCCTTCTACACCCCAGATTTGAACCTCTGCTCTCTGCAACAGTCCTTCTACACCCCAGTCTCTATACTCTGATCGCCCCAACGATCCTTCTGCACCCCAGTCTCCAACGTCTGCTCACTGCAACAGTCCTTCTACACCCCAGTCTCCAACCTCTGCTCTCTGCAACAGTCCTTCTATACCCCAGTTTCCATAATCTGTTCACCCCAACGATCCTTCAACACCCCAGTATCCAAACTCTGCTCTCTGTAACAGTCCTTCTGTACCTCAGTCTCCAACCTCATTTCTCTGTTAGACCCTTCTGAAACCAAGTCTGCAAACTCTGCTCTCTGTAACAGTCCTTCTGCACCCCAGTCTCCAACCTCGGCTTTCTGTTAAAGGCCTTGTGCACCCCATTCTCCAAACTCTACTCTTTGCAATGATCCTCCTGTTACCCAGTCGCCAACATCTGCTGTCAACAGTCCTTCTGCACCTCAGTCTCGATACTCTGCTCTCTGCAAGATCCTTCTGCACACCAGTCTCCATCCACTGCTCGCTGTAACAGTACTTATGCATCCAGTCTCCAAACTCTGCTCTCTGAAAAAATAATTCTGCACCTCAGTCACCAACCTCTGCTCTCTGCAACAGTCTTCTGCAACCCAGTCTCCAACCTCTGCTCTCTGTATCAGTCTTTCTGTACCGGAATCTCCAACCTCTGCTCATTTTATCAGTCCTTCTGCACCCCAGTCTCCAACATCTACTTTCTCTATCAGTCCTTCTGCACTTCAGTCTCCAACCTTTGCTTTCTGCAACAGTCCTTCTGCACCCAAGTCTCCCACCTCTGCTCTCTGCAACATTCTTTCTGCACTCCAGTCTACAAAATCTGCTCTCTGTAATGATCCTTCTGCACCTGAGTCTCGAACCTCTGCTCTCTGCAATGATCCTTCTGAATCTCAATCTCCAAGCTCTGCACTCTGCAAAGATCCTTTGGCACCCCAGTCTCAATCTTCTGCTCGCTGCAACAGTCCTTGTAAACCCCAGTCTCCAACATCTGCTCTCTGCAATAGTTCTTCTGTACCTCAGTCTGAAAATTCTTCTCTCTGCAATAATTTATCTGCACCCCAGTCTCCAACATCTACTCTCTGTAACAGTCCTTCTGTACCTCGCTCACCAATCTCTGGTCTATGCAACAGTTCTTCTGCACCCAAGCCTCCAACATCTGCTCTCTGAAACAGTCCTTCGAAACCCAGTCGCCAACCTCTGTTATCTCCAACAGTTCGTCTACACCCCAGTCTCCATACTCTGCTCGCCCAAACGATTTTCTGCACCCCTGTCTCCAACATCTGCTCTCTGAAAAAGACCTTATACACCCCAGTCTCCATCCTTTGCTCTCTGCAACAGTCCTTGTGCACCCCAGTCTCCATCCTCTGCTCTCTGCAACATTCCTTCTGCAACCCAGTCTCCAACATCTGCTGTCTGCAACAGTAATTCTCCACCTCAGTCTCCAAACTCTGCTCTCTGTAAGAGTCCTTCTTTACTGCATTCTCGAAACTCTGCTCTCTGTAAGGATACTTCTGCACCCGAATCTTTAAATTCTGCTTTCTTGTCAGTCCTTCTGCACCCTAGTTTCCAAACTCTGCTCTGTGTAACTGACCTTCTTCACCTTAGTCTCCAACGTCTGCTCTCTGCTACAGTCCTTCTGGACCCCAGTCTCCATCATCTCCTCTCTGCAACAGTCCTTCTGCACCCCAGTCTCCAACCTCTCCTCTTTGTAAGAGTCCTTCTTATTGGAGACTCCAAACTCTGCTCTCTGTAATGGTCCTCCTGTACCACAGACTTCAACCTCTGCTTTTTGAATCATTTCTTCTGCACACCTGTCTCAATCCTCTGCTCTCTATAACAGTCCTTCTGCACCTCAGTCTCCAATCTCTGCTCTCTGCAACAGTTCCTTCTGCACCCAAATCTCCAACGTTTACTCTATGCACATGTCCTTCTGCACCCCAGTATCCAAACTCTGCTCTCTGTAACAATCCTTCTGCACCCCAGTCCCCAAATTCTGCTCTATGCAGAAGTCCTTCTTCACCCCAGTCTCCAACCTCTGCTCGCTGTAATATGCTTCTGTACTCCAGTCTCCAAACTCTACTCTCTTTAACAGTTCTTCTGCACTGCAGACTCCAAACTCTGCTCTCTGTTACAATCCTTCTGCACCTCAGTCTCCAAACTCTGCTCTCTGCAATGGTCTTTCTGCAACTCTGTCTTAAACCTCTGTTCTTGCAGCAATCTTTCCGCTCCCCAGTCTCCAATATCTGCTCTCTGTAAAAGTCCTTTTGTACCCCAGTCTCCAATCTCTGCTCTCTGTAACGGTTATTCTGCACCCGAGTCTCCAAACTCTACTATCTGTAACACTTCTTCTGCACCGCAGTCTCCAAACTCTGCTCTCTGTAACAATAATTCTGCACCTCAGTCTCCAACCTCCATTCTCTGCAAAGGTGCTTCTGTACCCTAGTCTCCAACCTCTGTTCTCTGCAACAGTCATTCTGCACCCCAGTCTCCAACCTCTACTCTCTTATCTGTCCTTCTGCACCCAAGTCTCCAACATCTGCTTTCTCTATAAGTCCTCCTGCACCCCAGTCTCCAAACTCTGCTCTCTGTAACAGTCTTTCTGCACCTCAGTCTCAAACCTCTGCTTCCTGCAAGAGTCCTCCTGCATCCCCGTCTCCAACCTCTGCTATCTGCAACATTCCTTCTGCACCCGAGTCTTCTACCTGTGCTTTCTGTAAAAGTCCTTCTGAACTCCAGACTCAAACCTCTGCTCTCTGTAATCATGCTTCTGCACCCCAGTCTGAACTCTGTTCTCTGCAATGATCTTTCTGCATCTCAGTCTCCCAAATTCTGCTCTCTACAACGATTTTTTTGCAGCCTAGTCTCAAATATCTACACTCTGTAACAGTCCTTCTACACCTCAGTCTCCAACCTCTGCTCTCTGCAACAGTCTTTTTGCACCCCAATCTCCAACATCTGCTCTCTTCAACACTCCTTCTATACCCCAGTCTCCAAACTCTGCTCTCTTAAACAGTCCTTCTGCACCCCACTCTCCAACCTCTGCTCTCTATAACAGTCCTTCTGCACCTCATTCTCCAAACTCTGCTCTCTGAAAGAATCTTCTGCAACCCAGTCTCCAAACTCTGCTATCTGTAACAGTTTTAATGCTCCCCAGTACCTAACTCTGCTCTCTGTCAGAGGCCTTCTCCACCACAGTCATCAACCTCTGCTCTCTGCAACGATCCTTCTGCACATCAGTCTTTAACCTCTGCTCTCAGCAACGGTCCTTATGCACCCCAGTTTCCAAAGTCTGCTCTCAGCAACAGTCCTTCTGTACCCCAGTCCCCAACCTCAGCTCTTTGAAAGATCTTTCTGCACCCAAGTCTCCAAACTCTACTCTCTGTAACAGTCCTTCTACACCCCAGTCTCCAACCCATGCTCTCTGTAAAAAACCTTCTACACATTAGTCTATCCTCTGCTCTCAGCAACGATCCTTATGCACCCCAGTCTCCAACTTCTGTTCTCTGCAACAGTCCTTCGGCACCACAGTCTGCATCATCTGCTCTTTGTAAGAGTCCTTCTGTACTGCAGTCTCCAACCTCTGCTCTCTGAAACGGTCCTTCTGGACCCCAGTATCTCACCTCTGCTTTCGGTATCAGTCCTTCTGCAACCCAGTCTCCAACCTCTGCTCTCTGTAACATTCCTTCTGCACCTCAGTCTCCAATCTCTACTCTCTGTATCAGTCCTTCTGCACCCCTGTTTCCAAAATCTGCTCTCTGAAACTGTCTTTTGGCACCTCAGTATTCAACAACTACTTTCTGCAAAAGTCCTTCTACACCCCAGTCTCCAAACTCTGCTCTCTGGAACAGTCCTTCTATACACCAGTCTCAATAATCTGCTCTCTGCAACAATTCTTCTGCACCTCAGTCTCCACCGTCTGCTCTGCAACAGTCTCTCTACAACTCAGTGTCCAACCTCTGCTTTCTGGAAGATCCTTCTGTACCCCAGTTTCCAAATTCTGCTCTTTGTAACATTCCTTCTGGACCTCAGTCTCTAACCTCTGCTTTCTGTAATGGTCCCTATGCACCCAAGTCTCCAACCTTATTCTCAAAAACAGTTCTTCTGTACTGCAGTCTTCAACCACTGTTCTCTGTAATGGTCCTTCTTCACCCCAGTCTCCAAACTCTGCTTTCTGTATCAGTGCTTCTGCACCACAGTCTCCAAACTCTTATCTCTGTAACAGTCCATCTGCACCTGACTCTGCAACCTCTTCTCTCTGCAACAATCCTTCTTCACCCCAGTCTTCAAACTCTGCTCTCTGTAACAGTCCTTCTGTACTGCAGTCTCCAACCTCTGCTCTCTCTAACGGTCCTTCTGCACCCGAGTCTCCAAACTCTGCGTTATGTATCAGTCATTCTGCACCCCAGTCTCCAAACTCTGCTCTCTGTAACAGTGGTTCTGCAATTCAGACTCCAAACACTGTTCTCTGCAACAGTCCTATTACGCCCCAGTCTCCAACCTCTGCTTCCTGAAACAGTCCTTATGCACCTCAGTGTCGAAACTCAGCTCTCTGTAAGATCCTTCTGAAACCCAGTCTCCAACTCCTGCTTTCTGCAATGGTCCTTATGCACCCTAGTCTTCAATCTCTGATCTCTACAATAGTTACTCTTCACCCCAGTCTAAAACCTCTGCTCTCTGTAATAGTCCTTCTGTACCACAGTCTCCAAACTCTGTTCGCTGTAAGGGTCCTTCTGCACCACATTCTCCAACCTCTGCTTTCTGTATCAGTCCTTTTGCACCACATTCTCGAAACTCTGCTGTCTGTATGAGTCCTTCTGCACCTCAGTCTGCAACATCTGCTCTCTGCAATAGTCCATATGCACCTGAGTCTCTAATTTCTGCTCTCTGCAACATTACTTATGCACCCCAGTCTCCAACATCTGCTGTCTGCAACAGTCCTTCTCCAACCCAGTCTCCAAACTCTGCTCTCTGCAACAGTCCTTCTACACCCTAGTCTCCAACCTCTGCTTTCTGTATCAGTTTTTCTACACCACAGTCTCCAAACTTTGCTCTCTGTAACACTCCTTCTGCACCTCACTCTGCAGCCTCTGCTCTCTGCAACAATTACTCTGCACCCCAGTTTTCAACCTCTGCTCTCTGTAACACTCCTTCTGTACTGCAGTCTCCAACCTCTGCTGTATGTAACAGACTTTCTGCACCCGAGTCTCCAAAATCTACATAATATATCAGTCATTCTGCACATCAGTCTCCAACATCTGCTCTCTGTAACAGTCTTTCTGCACCTCAGAATCCAACCTCTGTTCTCTGCAAAAGTACTTCTGCACCCCAATCTCTAACCTCTCCTCTCTGCAACAGTCCTTCTGCACCTCAGTGTCCAAACTCTGCTCTCTGTAGCATCCTTCTGAAACCCAGTCTCCAACCTCTGCTTTCTGCAATGTTCCTTCTGCACCTAAGACTCCAACCTCTTATCTCTGCAACAGTCCTTCTACACCACAGTCTCAATACTCTGCTCGCACCACCGATCCTTCTGCACCCAAGTATCCAAAATCTGCTCTCTGCAACAGTCTTTCTCCACCCCAGTCTCCAAACTCTGCTCTCTGCAACAGTCCTTCGGCACCCCAGTCTCCAAACTCTGCTTTCTGTATCAGTTTTTCTTCACCCCAGTAACCAACCTTTGCTCTCTTTACAGTCCTTCTTCACCTCAGTCTCCAAACTCTGCTTTCTGCAACCGTCCTTCTGCACCCCAGTCTCCAACCTCTGCTCTCTGAAACGATCCTTCTGCACCCTAGACTAAAACCTCTGCTCGCTGCAAAAGTCCTTCTGAACCCCAATCTCTAACATCTGCTCTCTGCAACAGTTCTTCTGTACCTCAGTCTTAAAACTCTGCTCTCTGCAATAATCCTTCTGCACCCCAGTCTCCAACCTTTGCTCTCTTTTAGAGTCCTTCTGTACCTCAGTCTCCAACCTCTGCTCTATGCAACAGTCCTTCTGCACACAAGTCTCCAACATCTGCTCTCTGAAACAGTCCTTTTCCACTCCAGTCTCCAACATTTGCTCTCTGCAACAGTTTTTCTCCACCCCAGTCTCCAACCTCTGTTCTCTATAACAGTCCTTCTGTACTGCATTCTCCAACTTCTGCCCTCTGTAAGGGTACTTATACACCTTAGTCTCCAATCTCTGCTTTATCTATCAGTCCTTCTGCACCCCAGTCTCCAACATGTGCTCTGTGTAACTGTCCCTCTGCACCTAAGTCTCCAACCTGTGTTCTCTGCTACAGTCCTTCTAGACCCCAGTCTCTAACTTCTGCTCTCTGTAACAATCCTTCTGCACCTCAGTCTCCAACCTGTGCTCTCTGCAACGGTCTTTCTGCACTTGAGTCTCCAAACTCTACTCTTTGTAACAGTGCTTCTACACCTCAGTCTCCAACCTCTGCTCTATGTAAGATTGTTCTGCAACCCAGTCTCCAAACTCTGATCTCTGTAACAGTTTGTCGGCACCTCACTCTCCAAACTCTGTTCTCTAAAAAAGACCTTCTGCACCCCAGTCTTGAAACTCTGCTCTCTGTATCAGTCCTTCTGCACCCCAGTGTCAAACCTCTGCTCTCTGCAACTATCACTCTGCACCCCAGTCTCCAACCCCTGCTCGCTGCAATAGCCCTAATGCACCCTAATCTCCAACATCTGCTCTCTGCAACAGTTCTTTTGTTTTTCAGTCTGAAAACTCTGCTCTCTGCAATAATCCATCTGCACCCCAGTCTCCAACTTTTGCTCTCTGTAACAGTCCTTCTGTACCTCAGTCTTCAACTTATGCTCTTTATCAGTCCTGCACCCCTGTCTCCAAACTCTGCTCTCTGTATCAGTCTTTCTGCACCCCAGTCGCAAACCTCTGCTCTTTGTAACAGTCCTTCTTCAGCTCAGTCTCCTACATCTTCTCTCTTCAACAGTTTGTAATCACCCCAGATTCCAACTTCTGGTTTCTTCAACATTTTTTCCATACCCCAGTCTCCAACCTCTGGTATGTGCAACAGTCCTTCTGCACCCCAGTCTCCAAACTCTGCTCTCTGTAACAGTCCCTCTGCACCTCACTCTCAAACATCTTCTCTCTGTAAGTTCCTTCTGAAACCCAGTCTCCAAACTCTGCATTCTGTAACAGTCTTTCTGCACTCCTTCTCCCATGTCTCCTATCCGCAACAGGCCTTCTGCACCCCAGTCTCCAAAGTCTGTTCTCTATAACATTATTTCTGCAACCAATCGCTGTTCTCTGTAACACTCCTGCTTCACCTTGGTCTACAATCTCTGCTCTCTGTAAGATCCTTCTGCAATTTTCTGTGCACGGAGGGTCGCATAGCCTGATCGCTCCGTGGCTGGTGTCTGTGACGCGCACTGGGGATCGGCAGGGTGCCGGAGCAGGAGAACAGCGATAAGGATTTGGGGGGCTCCCACCAGTGATACATCGGCAGCGCTTAGTGCTGAGTTCAGGCTTTGAGACAGAGGAGAGAAGCGGTGGTTCCAGTCACCGGTCTGACCACAGAGGAGGACAGCAGCTGCCATCTGGGAAAGATGATGTAATCATCCCATTGTTCTACTGATCTCAGCTCATTCACCTAAGAAACAGGTGATTTCAGGCTGGTATTTGCCTGCGTCTAGCAGACAGATTTCTTGCTCAGGATTGGGACTGGGGATTTTGTGGAGAATACTCTTAGAGGCTCGTGCCTGGCAAGGCGTGCGCTGGGCACTGAGCAGCGGGACTCGGGTTCCCGGGGCTAACCTGGCCCAGGTCTGAGGAATCTGCAGAGACTGCCGGTGGAGGCCAGCTCCAAGTGGAGTGTGCGCTGAGCTTGGGGTGACTGGGTTCTGACTCCCGGAACAGTTTTGTCATGGGGCTGGGGAACCAGTAGGGGTCGCTCGCTGGAGCCAGCTCCCAGCGGAGAGTGTATCAGGAACAGAAAGGCGGGGTTCTTGCTACCTAAGCTGCTTTGGCCCAAGGCTAGGGAACCGGCGGTGACTGCTTCTCAGCCAGGGTTCTGCTGGGTGTTGTGGGGGCAGAGTGGAACTTCCACCTGCGCCCAGAGCAGGCCAAGTGACCCACCGGCGTGGTATCATGACACCCCAAATGCAGCTGGGGCTGAAGAGAGAAGCCGCCCACGCCTAGAATAGGACCAGCGACCCTGTGGCGCAGTAGCCAAGTAACCTCATTTAGAGTACGGGCTGTGCAGAGATGCCTTCTGAGCAAGCAGGGCAGGCATACCAGCAGCCCACTGGCAAGACAGGCCAGGTAGCTTGCCAACGTGGTGGACATGTAACACTGAGACAGTCGCGTCACACTGGTTGAGTGGGGGTGGAGCAGGGTCGCTGCCCAGGTCAGGAGGGGGCTCAGTGACCTGTTGGAGAGGTAGTCAGGTACCCCCAATGGGAGTGGGGGCTGTGCAGAACTGCGACCCACCGGCCTAGAGGTCTGCCAGCCTGGTAGACACTTCACACCAATTGGAGTGGGAACACAGCAGAGCCGCCACCCACATCCAGATCAGGACCAACGACCCCAGGGCGTGGTAGTTATGTTACCACAATTGGAGTGGGGTCAGAGCAGAACAGCCACCAGTGCCTGCAGTGGGGGCAGACTTGTGACCAATTAGCCTGGTAGACAGACCACCCTAATTAAAGGAGGAGCACAGCCACTACCCGCCCTGCAAGGGAGACTTCCCAACTATACAAAAGCAATATAAATAAATAGAGGGTAAATTTCAAAAACACAACAGTTGCACCAAGCAGAAAGAAACGCGAGCAGTATGAAAAGACAAGGGAAGAAAGGACCACAAGCAATGCAGGTCAACTCAACTTTAGAAGAGGTAATAGCTGCAACAGACGGAATGTCAGATAAAGAATACAGGATATATATGCTTCAGATGATCTGGAGTCTCAAGGAAGACATGAGACAGCAAAATCAGACAATGAAAGATCACATTGACAAACAAATCCAGGAAGTAAAAGATCAATTTCACAGGGAGATAGAGGTAATAAAAAACAAACAAATTGAAATCCTAGAAATGCAGGAATAATTAAACCAACTTAAAAACTCAATTGAGAATACTACCAGCAGATTAGATCACTTAAAAGAGAGAAAATCAGACGATGAAGACAAAGTATTTCAACTGGAAAAGAACATAGACAGATCAGCAAGCCTGCTAAGAAACCATGAGCAGAACATCCAAGAATTATGGGACAATATCAAAAGACCGAATTTAAGAGTCATTGGGATACAGGAAGGCACAGAGCTCCAAACCAAAGGAATAAACAGACTATTCAGTGAGATTATACAAGAAAACTTCCTAGACTTGAAGAATGAGACAGAATCACAAATCCTAGAAGCCTACAGGACGCCGAATGTGCAAAATCATAAGAGATCCACACCTAGACACATTATAATGAAGATGTCCAACATACAGAATGAGAGAATTTTAAAAGCTGCAAGAGAAAGAAAGCAGATTACATTTAGAGGCAAACCAATCAGGATAACAGCTGATCTCTCAACACAGAATCTGAAAGCTAGAAGATCCTGGAATAACATATTTCAAACACTGAAAGAAAATGGGTTCCAACCAAGAATCGTGTATCCGGCAAAATTAAGCTTCAGAATAGAAGATGAAATTAAAACCTTCCATGATAAACAAAAGTTAAAAGAATTCACAGCTAGAAAACCATCTCTTCAAACAATCCTTGGCAAAACATTACAGGAAGAGGAAATGGAAAATAACATTGAAAACCAACAATGGGAGATAGGACAGTAAAGGAGGGAAAGTAGTCAAAGAGGATAACAAATCAGGTTTAGTAACATCAATAAACAAATATGGCTAGAAGAACAAATCATATCTCAATGATAACCCTAAATGTTAATGGCTTAAATTCACCAATTAAGAGACAAAGGCTAATAGAAAGGATCACAAAAGAAGACCCAACAATATGCTGCCTACAGGAGACGCATCTGACAGAAAAAGATATTCATAGACTGAAGGTGAAAGGTTGAGAAAAATCATACCACTCATATGGAATGCGTAAACAAGCAGGAGTGTCCATACTCATATCTAATAAAATAGATTTCAAGCCAAAGTTAATCAAAAGGGATAAAGAAGGACACTTCATACTGCTCAAGGGAACCATAACAAACAAGACATAACAATCATAAATATATATGCCCCAAATAATCGTGCAGCTGTGTTCATCAAGCAAACTCTTCTCAAGTTCAAGAGTCTAATAGACCACCATACAATAATCATGGGAGACTTCAACACACCTCTCTCACCACTGGACAGATCTTACAAACAAAAGTTAAATAAGGAAACTATAGAACTCAATAACACAATTAACAACCTAGACTTAATTGACATATATAGACTATACCACCCAAAATCAAGTAGTTACACTTTTTTCTTAGCAGCACATGGAACCTTCTCAAAAATAGACCATATATTATGTCACAGGACAACTCTTAGACAATATAAAGGGGTAGAGATAATACCATGCATCTTATCTGATCATAATGGAATAAAACTGAAAATCAATGATAAAAGAAGGAAGGAAAAATTGAGCATCACTTGGAGAATGAACAATAGGTTGCTGAATGATCAATGGGTTTTAGAAGACATCAAGGAGGAAATTAAAAAATTCCTAGAGTTAAATGAAAACACAGACACAACATATCGGAATCTATGGGACACATTGAAAGCAGTTCTAAGAAGAAAATTCATTGCTTGGAGTTCATTCCTCAAAAAAAGAAAAAACCAACAAATAAATGATCTCATACTTCATCTCAAAATCCTAGAAAAAGAAGAGCAAAACAACAGCAAAAGAAGTAGAAGGCAAGAAATAATTAAAATCAGAGCTGAAATAAATGAAATTGAAACAAATGAAACAATTGAAAAAATTGACAAGACTAAAAGTTGGTTCTTTGAAAAATAAATAAAATTGACAGACCCTTAGCCATGCTAACGAAGAGAAGAAGAGAGAGAACTCAAATTACTAACATATGGGATGAAAAAGGTAATATCACAACAGACACTTCAGAAATACAGAAGATAATCAGAAATTATTTTGAATCCTTATACTCCAATAAAATAGAAGATAGTGAAGGCATAGATAAATTTCTTAAGTCTTATGACCTGCCCAGATTGAGTCAGGAGGATATAGACAACTTAAACAGACCAATAACAATAGAGGAAATAGAAGAAACCATCAAAAGATTACCAACTAAGAAAAGCCCAGGACCGGATGGATATACAGCAGAGTTTTACAAAACCTTTAAAGAAGAACTAACACCAATACTTTTCAAGTTATTTCAGGAAATAAAAAAAGAGGGAGAACTTCCAAATTCATTCTACGAGGCCAACATCACCCTGATTCCGAAACCAGATAAAGACACTTCAAAGAAAGAAAACTAAAGACCAATATCTCTAATGAACCTTGACGCAAAAATCCTCAATAAAATTCTGGCGAATCAGATTCAAATACATATCAAAAAAATTATACACCGTGATCAAGTAGGATTCATCCCTGGGATGCAAGGCTGGTTCAATATACGGAAATCAATAAATGTTATTCACCACATCAATAGACTTAAAAATAAGAACCATATGATCATCTCGATAGATGCAGAAAAAGCATTCGACAAAGTACAGCATCCCTTTATGTTCAAAACTCTAGAAAAATTAGGGATAACTGGAACATACCTCAACATTGTAAAAGCAATCTACGATAAGCCACAGGCCAGCATCATTCTGAATGGAGAAAAATTGAAGGCATTCCCTCTAAGATCTGGTACAAGACAGGGATGCCCTCTCTCACCACTTCTGTTCAACATAGTCCTCAAAACACTGGCCAGAGCAATTAGACAGACGAAAGAAATTAAAGGCATAAAAATAGGAAAAGAAGAACTTAAATTATCACTATTTGCAGATGATATGATCCTATACCTAGAAGACCCAACAGGGTCTACAAAGAAGCTATTAGAGCTAATAAATGAATTCAGTAAAGTGGCAGGATATAAGATCAACACGCATAAATCAAAGGCATTCCTGTATATCAGCGACAAATCCTCTGAAACGGAAATAAGGACAACTACTCCATTCACAATATCCCCCCCAAAAATAAAATACTTGGGAATCAACCTAACAAAAGAGGTGAAAGATTTATATAATGAAAACTACAGAACCCTAAAGAAAGATATATAAGAAGACCTTAGAAGATGGAAAAATATACCCTGCTCGTGGATAGGCAGAACTAACATCATCAAAATGGCGATATTACCAAAAGTTCTCTATAAGTTCAATGCAATGCCAATCAAAATCTCAACGGAATTTCTTGTAGAAATAGATAAAAAAATCATGAAATTCATATGGAATAATAAAAGACCCAGAATAGCAAAAACAATGCTAAGCAGGAAGTGTGAATCAGGCGGTATAGAGATACCAGACTTCAAACTATACTACAGAGCAATAGTAACAAAAACAGCATGGTACTGGTACCAAAACAGGTGGGTGGACCAATGGTACAGAATAGAGGATACAGTAACCAATCCACAAAACTACAACTATCTTATATTTGATAAAGGGGCTAAAAGCATGCAATGGAGGAAGGATAGCATCTTCAACAAATGGTGCTGGGAAAATTGGAAATCCATTTGCATCAAAATGAATCTGAATCCCTATCTCTCGCCATGCACAAAAGTTAACTCAAAATGGATTAAGGAGCTTGATATTAAATCAGAGACACGGCATCTGATAGAAGAAAAAGTTGGTCATGATCTACATACTGTGGGATCGGGCCCCAAATTCCTCAATAGGACACCCATAGCGCAAGAGTTAACAACTAGAATCAACAAATGGGACTTACTCAAACTAAAAAGTTTTTACTCAGCAAAAGAAACAATAAGAGAGATAAACAGGGAGCCTACATCCTGGGAAGAAATCTTTAATCCACACACTTCAGATAGAGCCCTAATAACCAGAATATACAAAGAACTCAAAAAATTAGACAATAGATAACAAATAACCCAATCAATAAATGGGCAAAGGACCTGAACAGACAGTTCTCAGAGGAGGACATACAATCAATCAATAAGTACATGAAAAAATTCTCACCATCACTAGCAGTCAGAGAAATGCAAATCAAAACTACCCTAAGATACCATCTCACTCCAGTAAGATTGGCAGCCATTAGGAAGTCAAACAACAATAAGTGCTGGAGAGGATGCGGGAAAAAGGGCACTCTTGTTAATTGCTGGTGGGACTGCAAATTGGTGCAGCCAATTTGGAAAGCAGTATGGAGATTTCTTGGAAAGCTGGGAATGGAACCACCATTTGACCCAGCTATTCCCCTTCTCGGTCTATTCCCTAAAGACCTAATAAGAGCATGCTACAGAGACACTGCTACATTGATGTTCATAGCAGCACAATTCACTATAGCAAGATTATGGAATAAGCCTAGATGCCCTTCAATAGATGAATGGTTAAAAAAAATGTGGCATTTATACACAATGGAGTATTACTCTGCATTAAAAAATGACAAAATCATAGAATTTGGAGGGAAATGGATGGCATTAGGGCAGATTATGCTAAGTGAAGCTAGTCAATCTTTAAAAAACAAATACCAAATGACCCCTTTGATATAAGGGGAGTAAAAAAGGACAGGGTAGGGACAAAGAGCTTGAGAAGAAGATTTACATTAAACAGGGATGAAAGGTGGGAGGGAAAGGGAGTGAGAAGGGAAATTGCATGGAAATGGAAGGCGATCCTCAGGGTGATATAAAATGATATATAAGAGAAACGGAGGGGTAAGACAAGGTAATATAAATGGAAGAAATGATTTACAGTAGAAGGGTTAGAGAGACAAAAGGGGAGGGGAAGGGAGGGGGGATAGTAGAGAATAGGACAGACAGCAGAATACATCAGACACTAGAAAGGCAATATGTCAATCAATGGAAGGGTAACTGATGTGATACAGCAATCTGCACACGGGGTAAAGTTGGGAGTTCATAACCCACTTGAATCAAACTGTGAAATATGATGTATTAAGAACTATGTAATGTTTTGAATGACCAACAATAAAAAAAAAGATCCTTCTGCAACCTTGTCTAAAAACTCTGCTCTCTGTAACAGTCCTTCTTCACCTCAGTCTCCAAACTCTGTTGTTTGCAACACTCCTTATGCACCCCAGTCGCACACCTCTACTCTCTGTAACAGTCCTTCTGCACCTGAGTCCCCATAATCCGGTCTCTGTTAGATCCTTCTTCAACCTAGTCTCCAAACTCTGTGATCTGTAGCAGTCCTTCTGGAGCCCTTTTCCAGACTCTGCTCTCCATAACACGCCTTCTGCACCCCAGTCTCCAACCTCTGCTCTCTGTAACAGTCTTTTTGCACCTCAGTCTCCAACCTCTGCTCTCTGCAATGATCCTTCTGCACCCTAGTCTCCAACGTCTCCTCTCCTCAACAGTCCTTCTGCACCTCAATCTCCAAATTCTGCTCTCTGCAACAGTCCTTCTTCACCCAAGTCTCCAACATCTGCTCTCGGTAACGGTCCCTCTGTACCCCAATTTCTAACCTCTGCTTTCTGTAACAGTCCTTCTGCACCACAGTCACCAAACTCTGCTCTCTGTAAGAGTCCTGCTGCACTTCAGTCTTCAACCTATGCTCTCTGTTACAGTCCTTCTGCACCTCAGTCTGAAACCTCTGCCCTCTGCACTATCCTTCTGCACCCCCGTCTCCAATCACTGCTCTCTGTAGCATTTGTTTTGCACCACAGTCACCAACCATTCCTCTCTGTAAGATCCTTCTGCAACCCAGCCTAAAAACTCTGCTCTTTATAACAGTCCTTCTGCAAACCAGTCTAAAACCTCTGCTCTCTGTAGCAAGTCTTATGCATCCAAGTCTCCAAACTCGGCTCTCTGAAACACTCTTTCTGCACTCCAGTCTGCAACCTCTGCTCTTTGTAACGGTCCTTCTGCACCCCAGTCTCACACCTCTGCTTTCTGTATCAGTCTTTCAGAACACCACTCTCCAACCTCTGCTCTCTGTAACAGTCCTTCTGCAACTCAGTCTCCAAATTCTGCTCTCTGCAACATTCCTTTTGCACCCAAGTCTCCAACACCTGCTCCCTGCAACAGTCCTTCTTAACCCCATTCTCCAAACTCTGCTATCTGCAACAGTCCTTCTGCACCCCAGACTCCAAACTCTGCTCTCTGTACCAATCCTTCTTAACCTCTGTCTCCAACTCTGCTCTCTGCAATGGTCCTTCTGCAACTCAGTCTCCAACCTCTACTCTCTGTAACAGTCTTTCTGCACCTCAGTCTCCAACCTCTGCTCTCTGTACGATTCTTCTGCAACCCAGTCTCCAAACTATGCCCTCTGTAACAGTCGTTCTGCATCCCTTCACCAAACTCTGCTCTCTGTAAGAGGCCTTTTGCACCGCAGTCTTTAACCTCTGTTCTCTGTAACAGTCCTTCTGAACCCCAGTCTCAAACCTCCGCTCTCTACAAAGAACCTTCTGCACCCCAGTCTCCAACATCTGTAATCTCAAACAGTCCTTCTGCACCTCAGTCTGAAAACTCGGTTCTCTGCAACGATCCTTCTGCACGCCAGTCTCCAAAATCTGCTCTCTGTAACAGTCCTGTTCCACCTCAGTCTCCAAACTCTGCTCTCTGTAACGGTAATTTTGCACCCCAGTCTCCAAACTCTGCTCTCTGTCACAGTCTTTCTAAACCCCAGTTTCCAAGCTCTGCTCTCTTCAACAGTCCTTCTCCACTCCAGTATTCAACTTCTGTTCTCTGTAACAATCCTTCTGCACCTCAGTTCCCAAACACTGACCTCTGCAATGGTCCTACTGTACCCCAATCTTTGGCATCTTCTCTCTGCAACGATCATTTTGCACCCCAGTCTCAAACCTCTGCTCTCTGCAACAGTCCTTCTGTACATCAGTCTGAAAACTCTGCTCTCTACAAGGATCCTTGTGCACCACAGTCTCTAAATTCTGCTTGCTGAAACAGTTATTCTGCAACTCAGTCTCCAAACTCTGCTCTCTGTAACAGTCTTTCTGCACCCCAGTCTTCATCCTCTGCCCTATGTAACATCCTTCTACACCACAGTTTCCTAACTCTGCTCTCTGTAACATTCCTTTTTCACCCCAGTCTCCAACCTCTGCTCTCTGCAATGGTTCTTGTGCACGACAGTCTCCAACCTCTTTTCTGGGCAACAGACCTTCTGCACCCCAGTCTCCAAACTCTGCTCTGGGTATCATTTCTTCTGCACCTCAGTCTCCAACCTCTGCTTTATGTAAGAATTTTCTGCAAGCCAGTCTCCAAACTCTGCTCACTGTAACAGTTTTTCTGCACAACAGTCTAAAACCTCTGCTCTGTGCAACAGTTCGTCTGCACCACAGTCTCCAACCTCTTCTTTCTGACAGATCCTTCTGCACCCCAGTGTCCTAAATCTGATCTATGTAACAGTCCTTCTTCACCCCAGTCTGCAACCTCTGCTCACTGTAACAATCCTTCTGCAACTCAGTTTCAAACATCTGCTCTCTGCAACGGTCTTTCTGCACCCCATTCTCCAACCTTTCTTGTCTGAATGAGTCCTTCATCATGTCAGTCTCCAACCTCTGCTTCCTGCAAAAACCTTTCTGCACCCCAGTCTCCAACAATTTCTCTCAGCAACATTTCTTCTGCACCTCAATCTCCAACCTCTGCTCTATGTAAGATCCTTCTGCCACCCAGTCTCCAATCTCTGCTCTCTGTAACAGTCCTTCTGCACCCCAGTCTCCAAATTCTGCTCTGTGAAACAGTTATTCTGCACCCCATTCTCCAAACTCTGCTCTCTGTAAGATCCTTCTGCACCCAAATCTCCAAACTCTGATCTCTGTATCAGTCTTTTTCACCCCAGTCGCCAACTTCTGCTCCCTGCAACAATTCTTCGGCACCCCAGTCTCCAACTTTAGCTCTCTTCAACAATTCTTCTGCATCCTAGTCTTTAACATCTACTCTCTAAAACTGTCTTTCTGCATCCTATTCTCCAACCTCTGCACTCTGAAACAGTCCTTCTGTACCCTGATCTCCAAACTCTGCTCTCTGTAACAGTCCTTCTGTACTGCAGTCTCCAACCTCTGCTCTCTATAAGGTTCATTCTGGACCAAAGTCTCCAACCTCTGCTTTCTGTATCAGTCCTTCTGCACCCAGGTCTCCAACCTCTGCTCTCTGTAACAGTCCTTCTGCATCTCCGTCTTTAACATCTGCTCTCAATAACAGTCCTTCTGCACCCCAGTCACCAAACTCTGCCCTATGCAACAGTCCTTCTAAACTCCAGTCTTCAACCTTTGCTCTGTGTATCAGTCCTTCTGCAAACTAGTTTCCAATCTCTGCTCTTTGCAACGATTTTTCTGCATCGCACTCTCCAACATCTGCTCTCTGCAACCGTCCTTCCTGCACCCAAGTCTCTAACCTCTGATCTCTGCAACGATCCTATTGCACACCAGTCTCAAACCTCTGCTCTCTGCAATAATCCTACTGCACCCAAGTCGCCAACCTCTGCTCTCTGTAACAATCCTTCTTCACCGCAGTCTCCGAACTCTGCTCTATGTAATATTCTTCTGCAACCCAGTCTCCAAAACTCTGCTCTCTGTAACAGCCCTTCTGTACACAGTCTCCAACCTCTGCTCTCTGTAACAGCCTTCTTACCCCAGTCTCCAAACTCTGCTCTCTGCATCAGTCCTTCTACACCCCAGTCTCCAAACTCTGCTCTCTTTAACAGTCTTTCTGCATCTCAGTCTCCTAACTCTACTCTCTGAAACAGTTCTTCTGTACACCAGTCTCCAATGTCTTCACTCTGAAACAGTTCTTCTCCACTCCAGTCTCCAACCTCTGCTCTCTGTAACAGTCCTCCGGTATTGCAGTCTCCAAACACTGCTGTCTGTAATGGTCCTTCTGCACCTCAGTCCCCAAACTCTGCTATCTGCAACAGTCTTCTGCACCTCAGTCTCCAAATTCTACTCTCTGCGAAAGTCCTTCTGCACCCATGTCTCCAACACATGCTCCCTGCAACAGTTCTTCTTCATTCCAGTTTCCAACCTCTGCTATGTGCAACAGTCCTTCTGCACACCAGTATCCAAAACCTGCTCTCTGTAACAGTCCTTCTGCACCTCAGTCTCCAAATTCTGCTCTCTGCAACAGTCTTTCTGCACCCAAGTCTCCAACCTCTGCTCTCTGCAACAGTCCTTCTACACCCCAGTCTTCAACCTCTGCTCTTTGTAACAGTCCTTCTGCACCTCAGTCTCCAACCTCTGCTCTCTGTAACAGTCCTTCTGCACCATACTCTCCAAACTCTGCTCTCTGTTACAGTCTTTGTATACCACAGTCTCCAACCTCTGCTCTCTGTAACGGTCCCTCTGCACCCCAATTTCCATCCTCTGCTTTCTGTAACACTCCTTCTGCACCTCAGTCACCAAACTCTGCTCTCTGTAACCGTCCTTCTGCACCTCAGTCTCCATCCTCTGCTCTCTGTAACAGTCATTATTCACCTCAGTCTGAAACCTCTGCTCTCTGCACGATCCTTCTGCACCCCAGTCTCCCACTACTGCTCTCTGTAACAGTCGACCTGCACCTCAGTCACCAACCTCTGCTCTCTGTAACAGCCTTCTGCAACCCAGCCTCAAAACCCTGCTCTCTATAACAGTGTTCTGAAACCCAGCCACAAAACTCTGCTCTCATAACAGTCCTTCTGCAACCCAGTCTCAAACCTCTGCTCTCTTTAACGGTCCTTCTGCACCCCAGGCTCCCACCTCAGCTTTCTGTATCATAATTCTTCAAACCAATCTCCAACGTCTTCTCTGTATAACAGTCCTTCTGCATCTCAGTCTCCAAACTCTGCTCTCTGCAACAGTCCTTCTGCACCCCAGTCTCCAACCTCTGCTTTCTGCAACATTCCTTCTGTACCCCAGGCTTTAACCTGTTCTTTTTGTAACAGTCCTTCTGCACCCCAGTCTCTCACCTTTTCTCTCTGTAACGATCCTTCTGCAGCCCAGTGTCCAACTCTGCTCTCTGCAATGATTCTTCTGCAACTCCGTCTCCAACTTCTGCTGTCTTCAATAATACTTCTTCACCTCACTCTTAAAACTCTGCTCTCTGTAACAGTTTTTCTGCACCTCAGTCTCCAAACTCTGCTCTCTGCAACCGTCCTTCTGCACCCCAGTCTCCAACCTCTGCTCTCTGCAACGATCTTTCTCCACCCCAGTCTCCAACGTCTCCTCTCCTTAACACTCCTTCTGCACCCCAGTCTCCAACCTCTGTTCTGTGTAAGGTCCTTCTGCACCCTAGTTTCCAAACTCTGTTCTCCGTAACATTCCTTTTCCAACCCAGTCTCCAACCTCTGCTTTCTTCAACCGTCCTGCTGCAACCCAGTCTCCAACCTCTCTTCTCTGAAACAGTCCTTCTGCTCCCCAATTTCCAATCTCTGCTCTCTGTAAAAGTTTTTATGTACCGCAGTCTCCAACTTCTGCACTCTGTAATGGTCCTTCTACACCCTAGTCTCCAACCTCTGCTTTCTGTATCAGTCTTTCTACACCACAGTCTTCAAACTCAGCTCTCTGTTACAGTCCTTCTTCACCTCAGTCTCCAAACTCTGCTTTCTGTAAGATCCTTCTGCAACCAAGTCTCCAAACTCTGCTCTCTGTAACAGTTCTTCTGCACACAAGTCTCCAACCTCTGCTCTATTAAATGATTCTTCTTCACCCCAGTCTCCAACCTCTGCTCTCTGCAACAGTCATTCTGAACCCCAGTCTCCAACATCTGCTCTCTGCAACAGTCCTTCTGCACCTCAGACTGAAAACTCTGCTCTCTGCAACGATCCTTGTGCACCCCAGTCTCCAAACTCTGCTTTTTGTAACAGTCCTTCTGCACCCCAGTCTCTAACTTCTGCTCTCTGCAACAGTTCTTCTGCATCCCAGTCTTTAATATCTACTCTCTGAAACAGTCCTTCTACACCGCTGTCCAAATGCAAAAGAATGAGACCTGAACTATCGCTCACCCTGCAAAAAATCAACTCAAAATGCATTAAAGACCCAGGCACTAGACCAGAAACTATGCAGTTTCAAGGAAAAAACAATGTCAATACTCCAACCTACAGGCAGAGGCAATGAATTTCTCAATAGGATGCCAAAGTTCAGGAGATAACACCAAAAGTTAGCTAATAGGATGGCATCAAATTAAGAAGGTTCTGCACAGCAAATGAGACAATTAGAACATGAAGAGAGAACCTACGGAAAGGGAGAAAATCTTTATGGGGTGCTCTTCTAAAAGAGGATGAATATTCAGAATATTAATAAAGAACTCAAAAAACTTAACATCAATCCCACAATTATTAAATAACCCAATTATCAAATAACCCAATTACCAAATGGGAAACTAAATGAACTAAACAGACACGTCTTAAAAGAAAATATGTGAGTGGCCAACAAATATATGAAAATACTTGCAAGTCAAGACTACCCTGAGATTTCATCTCACTTCAGTGACAAAGGCAACCACCAAGAATACAAACAGAAATGAGTGTGACAAGGAGACAATTGGAGAGAAAGGAGCACTCTCACCCTGTTAATGAGCATGTAAATCAGCACAACCAACACGGAATCGGGATGGAGGCTCCTCAGGAGTAGCCATGGACCACCCTGCGACCCAGCTCTACCTCTGCTTGGTATTTATCACAGCAGATCGAAGTCATCATACTATAATGACACATACATGCCCATGAACCAGCCGAGGTGACATCAGTGGACGAATGAATAAAGAACATCTGGTATATGCACACTGGAATTTCATTCAGCCATAAAGAAGAACGAAATTATGTCATGCTGGAAGATGGATGGATCTTCAGAACATTAAGGGAAATAAGCAACTCAGAAAGTTAAGGGCCGTATGTTTTTTCTCTGTTAAAGCTAGAGGGGAAAAAGGAATGAAAGTTGGGAAGGGAGTCTCATCATGAAAGTTGAAGGAAGATTAGTAGAGTCAAGGCACCAGGGGAGGAGGTGAGGAAAAAACAAATATTGGAATGATATTGGCCAAAGTTCACGGTTATTTTGTGTGCATGTTCAAATATGTGACAGCAAATCCCACCATTATGGACCATTACACCAATGAAGTGTGAAAAAAAGAGTTTCACATTACATGGGACAGGCACTATTTTAGGAGGGTGCCCATTTTTCCCATCTATAAATACCACCATCATTTACCACTGTCAAAAATCTCTACAGATTAAAATGTTCTGATCACTGCTCCACCACATGGCCTCTTCTACTTCAGGGTCTCCTTATTCTCACTGAAATCAGGGAGCCCATTTCAAGGATGCCATCTGTTAATGTCTTCCCAGGCTGCCAAGGACAGCGGCTGCGGGTTTCACAAGGATCTGGTGCTGCCTTCTGAACGCATGTACACGAGGCCTTGGCGAAGGCTGGTGCTCCAGGCCCTACTCCAGATCCAGCTGTGAGGCCAGGGAAGGGGTCACATAACACGCCATCCAACACATTATTTATTTCTGATCACCATCCTCTCCATTATTCCAGGATCATATTGGTCATTGAACTTAAGCAAACACTGAGTCCAGATTTAAGTCCATCAACCAAAGAGAGTCTAATAGCCACTCCCCGTGGCTCAGGAAAATCCTTGGTCCTAACATTTCTGCTGATTATGTCCCTGTGGCTGCATTCAAGATGATCCAGCAATATGTCCTGACTTCTTTTGTCCTGAAGACTCAAATAAATTCTCTTTTATATTCTTAAGGCTCCTATTAACAAAATAAAGTAAAATATTTCCCTTTTATTTTGGTGTGACACTTATACTCTTATACTCTCCTGGGCTATATTTTATACTCTTTTATACTCTTACCTGAGGCGTTCTAGGATCAGACCCCAATTAAGAGTCTGGTGACAATGTGGGATGATGGATGAGCATCTTAAAGTCAATTGGGCTGAAGATGTGCCTCAAGCAGAAGTGGGCTTGCCTGGCACGCGTACGGCCCGGGTTCGATCCTCAGCACCACATACCAACAACGATGTTGTGTCCGCCGAGAACTAGAAAATTAATATTAAAAATTCTCTCTCTTTCTCTCTCTCTCTCTCTCTCTCTCTCTCTCTATATATATATATATATATATATATATATATATATATATATATATCTGCCCCAACTCCTCTCCTCTCCTCTCCTCTCCTCTCTCACTCTCTCTTAAAAAAAAAAAGACAACTGCCCAGGTAGTGTCACCACAGGGTCTCCAATTTAGGGAAAGCTAGTCTCCTCGAGAAAGGAGGGGCTGCTTCTGACAGCAAAGAGGGTTAATGGAGATTTCAGGGTTCAAGGCTCTGAGATTTGTCTAATTCCACTGGTATTTTGCCATTCTAATTAACAGGGTCTCAATCATTCCCCCATTAATGTCCTAATTGACATCAGAGAGACCTGGAGAAATTGTGGATTTATAATTTTCTTTGTACTTCTGCAATTTGGAGAATTGGATGTTTTATTCTGATATTAACATTTATCAGTTTCCAGAGAGAAAATATTTCTCATCATCTAGACCTGACTCGAAGGAGGAATATAATGCTTGAACCTATCATTTTCTTTCTGTAAGTCTCCCACTCGAGTCAGTAACAGCAGTCTGTAGTCATGTTGTAATGTTCATTCCCACCCTGAAGGTCGATGATGTTATTCCAAAGCTCAGTTTTCCATAGACATTTGATTTCAGGCCACGATCACTTAAAGTCTCTGTTGGGTCATTGCATACCAGGAATTATCTTGTCTCCTTTCCCATGGGCTGTGACATCATCAACATATTCAATTCCCTCAGGTCAGACATCCAACCTACCTCCTCAGATCTGTTATCTAGAACCATCTCTGATGTAAACCACTATTGTGGTCAGTGCCACCGTGGTCAGGTAGAGATGAAGAAAGACTCTTGATGTCTTAGGGTAGAGGAAGTTGACACAGAAAAAAGTTATAAAATGGTTGGGATTTCTGGATGAAAAATGAAAAATAGGGCAGGTGACACCACCCCATATATGAAAACCCTAACATCCCTGGAAAGAGACGCTCATTCCACGCTACGGCGACCCACATTCAGGAACAGCTGTCTAGGCGCCTGCACACACAGCTCCTGGCACCAAAGAGATTAGTTCCTGCTTCTACAGGGCTGGTTTGGTGCTGCTGCTCTGGGATCCAAACGAACCCGCTTTCTTTTTTTTCTTTCTTCCTCTCTGCCTAGTGTTTGGCTTATCTTGACAGAACCTCCTAAAATGGAGTCGTGCAGGTAGGGGAGTGTGGGAAACGAGTTTCTCGTACTTTCTGTCTCTCTGGTGTGGGAAGAACACAGAAGGACAGAGACGGTGCTGAACACCCACACAAGGTGTCGGACACACTTGAACCTGAAAGTGAGAAAAGGGTGTTTGTGAAAAGAGAGAAGAGAAAGAAGTGTCAGAGATTTTAAAAGCAGAAGTTGGAGTTTAAGCTCCAGATACAGACTCTCTAACCAGGTACCTACAAGTCCCTGTGAGGCATCTTTTTTTCAGATGACTGTATACTCCAGTTTGAAGATTGGTCTAGACTTTGATCGTGCAAAGGGATGCACACCCTCCAGCCAGCTTCCTCAGGGCACTCTGGACCTCCTTGCTTCTCAGCCTGTGAATGACGGAGCTCAACAGAGGACTAACAACACAGAAGAGCACAGAGACCAGGGTGTCCATGTCCAGCCTTTTCTGGGCCTGTCATAGTGGAAGTTGGCTGTTCCATAGAAGACCACCACGACATTGAGGGGAGACACACAGGTGGAGATGGCCTTCCTCCTTCCCTGGGAAGAGGGAATCCCCAGGATGGCCGCCATGATGAGTGCGTAAGAGCCTGCAGTGAAGAGGCAGGAGCTCAGGCCCATGGTGGCACTGACCACGTGGAGCGCAGACTCATTGACAGAGGTGACTGAGCAGGAGAGCTTCAGGAGCAATGGGGTGTCACAGAGAAAGTGGCTGAACTGGTGAGACCCACACAGAGTGAGTTTGATGGCCAGCACCGTGTGTGTGACCAAATTCACCAGCCCACACAGCCAGGACCCAGTCACCAGGCCAACACAGACCTTCACACTCATGATGACTGGGTAATCAAAAGGATGGCAGGTGGCCACACAGCAGTCATACTGGCCACACAGCAAGTAAGACGCCTTCTGCGGCAGCACTTGTCACCAAGAAGAAGATCTGGGAAAGGCAGCCCTCATAAGAAATGGGCTTCTTCTCCCAGAAGAAGTTCACCAGCAGTAATGGGAGGGTGGTGGATGTTTAGCAGACATCCAAGAAGCTCAAATTGCTGAGGAAAAAGTACCTTGGAGTGTGGAGAGCAAGACTGACCTGGTGGCTACTATTATGAGCATGTTCCCCAAGAGAGTGGTCAGGTAAATGACCAGAAAGAGCAGAAAGAACCAGCCCTGTAGGTTGGAGTGGTTGAAAAATCCCAAGAAGATGAGTTCAGTGAAAAATGATTGATTGCTCATTTCCAATGGTATCATAGCTACAAAACAGAGAAAAAGAGACCATGACGAGAATGGACTGAGAGCACCCAAAACAGGCTTGTTAATCTGCAGCAACATGGCAAATAATATTGTATACAGAGATGCCTGGACTCTGGAAAGAGACATATAGGAGTTACTTTAGAGAGAGCATAACTTCTCACAGACATATGCATGGGTGCTCTTTTGTAAGAATAAATGGAGACTTGGTCAAAATGCACAACCTGCTATCAACCCCTGTGTCTCATTGAATCTGCAGTATCTCCCTCCTCACACTGTGCTTCACTGTGATGAATTTTTTTGTATGTCTGTTATTTCAAGTAATAAGTTTTCATTGTGGAAAAATGAAGAAAATACAGAAAGTTATTCAGAAGAATAGAACAGGTCACAAAATCAAAGCTCTCTTTGCATTCATCCCATTCTACCTCTATCTATCTTTAAAATATCCAAAGCAAAATTTCCCAATATTTTTGTACTCTATTTAGTTGTTTGCCTTGTAATCTTAATTTCCTAACATGAAATTAAGTTAATATTTATCTTTTTATTGAACATAGAAACCATCCATTCCATTTACTATCATAAATATTGGAATAGAAGCTTTCATACATATGTATCTGTGATCATCTCTGATTATTTCTTAAAAGTAAAATTATAAGTCACCTGCTTTTAAATACATTGATCTATTTTTTAATAGAAACTTTTATATTTTAAGTTTTATAAGATACAAGAAATTTTGACAAATGATATATACTTAGGTATTTTTCTTGTTTTGTATTATAAGATTTACCTCACCAAACATTACATTTCCTGAAAAAAAATGATTGATACAATTACTGATTTTCTATCATGTTACCCATGCTAATCCGTGATTCATTGTTTTGAACTAAAATTTCTGTTTCTTTTTCAATCTTAAATAAAAAATATTATAGTAAAACAGTAGGCTCTTGGTCCAGATAGATTTGGATTGAAATCCATCTGTTGTTTACTAGATGTTGTTTGTAAAAAAGTCAGCTCATCTCTATTCCTCAATTTGTTCCTTGCTTAGGATATTAATGATGTCTATTTCACAACTGCGGAAAAAGTTTTGAGATAATATAAGCTATGAGTCTGGCATATTACATTTACTCTATGCCTTTTATCAAGTTAGAAAATGTCTATCCATTATTTACTAGTAGTTTTTTTTTTTTTTGGTGTATGTGTGCTGGGTTTTCAATTCAGAGCCTTATGCATAATAAGCATGCACTCTACCACTGGACTTTGCCCCTAGTTTCATTTAGTTATAGTTTTTATCATAAATAGATATTGAATTTTCTTATTTTCTCTGCATCTATTGAAATTATATATATTTTTTCTTATTTAGTCTGTTACTATGGAAATTCGGTTGATTGAATTTTTGAATATTGAACCAGCCTTGCATTCTGGCATTGATCTCAATTGACTGTAATGTTATCCTTATTCTATATGGCTGAGTTAAATTTGTTAATATTGTTCCCTGCTTGCTTTTGTGTATTCTATTTTCGCTGTTCTCCAGAGATAATCTATTTCTTGAAGAATTCTCAGCTGTATTCTACTGTTATTTTCAGTCAATGCATGTTAGTGGACTAGTGGGAAACAAAGACGGTATTTCTGATGTTTCCAGGAAGCCCTGCCTTAGGTACTGTAAACTCAGTCACAGGAATATGGCCTTCACAGTGACCCACTTTCGTTCAAAATGGCTGAGCCTAGTTCTTATTCCTCCCGACGTTAGACATTTTGGCCTGTTTCTTTCCATAGCTGCAAAGGTTTTCCTTGAGTGTCCTAATGTAACAGTTTCTGTTACTCTTGCCCCTGAAGATTAAAGCTTTTGTTCTATGCAAAAAATCAGGAAATGGGTCTGGGAGGAGTTTTGGCAGCTGTTGCTGCTCTTTGTCCCTCTACCTAGCCAAGAAATGATACCGTTAAAGACACTTTCTCAGAATACTTCCGTATCTTCCTGGGAGCATTTGGTGGAATCCATGGAGAAAAAGAAAAAATACAAACATCTAATGTCTATAACCCTCTGGGTCTTTATGCTCTTAAACCAGTCTATACTTAGTCTTTAGCAATTCATTAACTATTTTTTATTTGAGTTTTTTTTATAAATAAACTCCTATGTATCTAGTGGGTTCTCCCATAGTTAAAAAAAATGCCTGGATTATTTTGGTTACTTATCTCTTCCCAGACTTCAGTTAGTTGTTTGCTTTATAATCTTCATCCCTAATAAATTCAAGGAAAGTCATTAATTTGCATTTTCTTCTGCTCTTTTTGGTTATTATAATGATGAAAACAACATACTTTCTCGCTATTTCGATAGATACTCAAGGTGAAATTTAAAGTCTATACACTTACTTTTCAAAAATATTTAGTAATTTCTAATTTAGTTAAATATGTAGTTATTCTATTCAAAACAATCCAATTCCTAGCATATTTCCAATGAAATTAATCCACAGTTCACAAAAATTCTTGTGTAAAAATTCATAATAATTCAAACAAATATTATGCCTTCAGCAGAAGGATAGAAGACAAATCACGGTTTATCATGCAGTGGAATAATGCAGTTACTTTAGAAACACAAATACTGAAACATTAATAACATTGACAAATCTAAAAAAATTTTTCTGGGTGAATGAAGCCAGATACAAAATATATACTGTATGTTTCCTTTAAATAAAGTTCAAAAATTAGCAAAACAGCTATAATGGTCAAGTAATAATGGTGGTCTTTTTTTTTTTTCTTTGGAGCTCAGGGGTGATATCAGTTGAAGCATGAAGGAATTTTCTAAAGTGATGGAATTGTTTTATATCCTGATTTTTGGTAGTTCATATATATGTAAAATATTATAAACCTGTACACTTTAGATCTATGTATTCTTTGAGTACAAATTATTGTTCTATTTTTAAAAATAGCCTTATTTTAAAAATAAGTACTTAATGGGGAAGAGTGGTACCTGCCTGTAATCCCAGGTACTTGGGAGACTAAGGCAGGAGGATCATAAATTTGAAGCTCTGCAAGGCCCCCCACGCAAATAATTGAAAGGACTGGGGATATAGCTTTATGGTAGAGTTCCACTGGGTTCAATCCCCAGAACTGCAGTAAGTAAGTAAGTAAGTAAGTAAGTAAGTAAGTAAGTAAGTAAATTGATAAATAGAAGTGAAAGCATTTTTTCAAGATGATTTTTAACTCAGGATTGGTTGGAACCACATCTAAATATTTTTATAGGTCTCTAAGAGGTTAAGTATTTTCTCCCATTTTTTGCATTTCTCTACTTCTTTTTTACCACAGTGATAGTCCAGGACATATCACATTTTACAAGTGACATCAGTTGTTTACTGATCACGATCTGTTTGAAGCAGTGAATGTGATTCGTTGGTGCATTCGGTCTGTATCACAGATACAAAGCCTTGCTCACCATGATGGATGGGCGTGTTCGTGTGTGTGTGTGTGTGTGTGTGTGTGTGTGTGTGTTTGTGTTATTTGTTGTGGGATTGTTCTTGACTGAGAACACTGTCTTATAATTAGTGGGATGGCAAGTTGGCATCTCAGGAAACATTGATGGCAGAAATCTCAAAGAATATAGCAGGAATCTGCCATCTAAGGCTCAGCAAGCTCAGAACACTTGGTTATCCTAATTGCTATAAATGGAAAGAACCTCACTATTGAGCTTCTCTGAGAGCTGCATCACACTGGGAAGGGAGGAGGGAGCCCATTTCCATAGAGATGTACCCTGTTTCTATGGTGACTCTAGCTAGGCTTCAAGGGGCTGGTGAGGTAGTACCAGTGGATGCTGCCAAGCCCTGGGCTTGTGGAATAGTACCAGTGGATGCTGCCAAGCCCTGGGCCATTGTGAGGAGCCTGCTACTTCAGGGGAAGTGGCAGGGTATCAGCCTATGGGGCAGGGACTAGGCTCTTTGAAGTTGTGTCAGGCCTGATTTCTAAGCAAGGTACTTGGCAATAGAAACCTCGGAAAACGTCCCACCCCCCACCATGCCATGGGCCACCAGAGAGCCCAGCTGTATCTCTGGAAGCCAGGCTTGGGTATGAGCATGGACATCAATGATTGCAGAGTATCAACAATAGGGGACCATAAATCTCTTTCAGGTGAGTGAAGACTGAAAACAGGACATCTGGAGGGAGATAGACTGGGTTTTAGAAAATCATCAGATCTCTAGGTCTAGAACACGCAGATAGACCCACTCATGGAATTGTGCGTGTGAGTCCAAGGACCAGGGGTTGATAACTGTGAAACCTGGTTCCCCAGGTTTTAGACACACCTGTTTAGTTCAAAAGAGTGATCTGAGTGCTAAAACAAGATCAAAATGAAGTGGTATGTATCTGAAGACGTGCTGTGTTGAAGATGGGAGAAAATCTCTGAAGCCCTCATGGAAAAGGATATAGAGAACTTTAAAGTCCTAGTTGATGAGGACATGGTAAAGACAACAAATCAGTTTGGGAAGACTGGCTAGCTGGTGGGATCACTCAGGAAAAGAGGAATATGTGAGGAATAGCAGATGTAGAGGAGGCTTTGGTTGATTTGACTTGAGTAATGTTGAATGTGAGTTATCTGTGAGATAATCACGTGGAAATATTCTTCACAGACAGCCTAGAACTGCAGGTGTGGATTTGAGAGTCATTGTCTTGAAGGCAATTGTTACAGCAAAGGGTGAATATGAAATCCCCCAGGAGAATAGAGAAAGTAGAGAAGGAAATAGAGAAAGTAGGGATTCTTGTGATACTTGGTGTTCACGAAAATTGTAGTAAAATTTTATCTACAAATGACTAAAAACACCACACTCTCTAGTTCACTTGTAGGTATCGCTTTCTCTAAATAATTTCCCTAAACAAGAGGTTACCTTATTAGCATTGATTTACAATAAATCAACTTTAAAATGGAGCTGGAAGCTACGTTTTCTTTACATTTCTTACGTTCTCTGTTTTCTCTATCAACTTCCTGGATGAACTTCAAGTCATTTAGAAATCAGTGACATGTACTTTCTTTTAACTCCCCGTATCAAAAAGATCACTATGACAATCCCTTTTATAGGTAGATATCTAGATATTTTCAGAAAAAGAAATAAAATTCCACATCAAAGGCAGTTCCAGCAGATTTTACTATGGGAAATTGGTACATGGTCTGTGGATGTGTAAAAGGGAAAACTAAACGTAAATGTTCAGGGATTTAAAAATACAATCTCTAAAGTTGTGCATACTGCTATTGAAAAGGTCTTAAATATAAAGGTCAGTTCAGGAGAGACAATTTCATGGGGCATTAAAAAAATCTCCCAATGTATGTTTATATAATTTTATTTACATATAAGTTTTTCCTTGGTTTTACGGGCTAATTTCTTGTAGATAACAGGTGTGAGGTACGGTGAAGAATGATACACAAACAATTTTCCTTATCCTCTATGCTTTTTATTAATGTAGGGCATTAGATTGAATCATCATCATGGTCACCATTAGAATCAATTATTAACAATCATAACTCATGAATGACACTTTGTGACACAATATGTACTTGCTCCTTAGAATTTATATAATGCAGCATAGGAATTAGATCAACTTAATAGTAAACCCTCTGCTCTGCAATAATAGTAACCATAATCATCATAATCATCTAGGGCATATTTCATAGAAAAATAATTTGAGTGTGAGTCTTCTTAGATTGCTTCAATACACATAAATGCCTGACTTTAAAAACCTTGTTTAATGTAGTTTACAAGTGGCATGTTTTCTCTAAAAATTAGATTGAATTTTGGATAATCCATTCTATCAAAACTCAGTGAATTTTTTTGAAAAGATGAATTTTTACATACCTGAATCCAATCAGGATTTTTCAAATTGAGTAACGAATAGAGACACACGTTAGATCAAAATACCTAACACTTATTAAATGCCTATAAGACTTTTACATGCATTAACTTATTTGGTTTACACAACAACCTATAAGATAACCTATTATCCCCATTTTACAGAAAAAAAAATTGAAATTAATGCACAATATATTAATGCAAGTTGGGAAACATCAATGAATCCATTTAATTTGCATAATTTACATTAATTTGTACATTTAATATATAGTAACAATTATGATTTAAGAAACAAAAGAAAAAATTGACTCAGATAATTTATCATGTAATAACTATTATTTGTAGTGATACTTTGTTACCTGATGATAATACTATATATTAGTAAACTGTCTTATTATCTTCAATGCCCAGACATTCTTGTCTTTGGTTCTAATAATTCATTGCACATGATTAATAGGCCTACACAGCTTTCATTAAAATTCCAAATCTCAGGGCCTTAAGAAGCTTAAAGTATTTAAATTTCAATAGAAAATCAGTGCTTCAGTTAAGCACAAATAATTTTAAAATTTAAATATAAACAAAATAAAATAAATAAGTCTAGAGTCTTAAAAAAATTTTTTTTTTGCTTTGGCAATAAATGAAATGTTTTGCTGACTAACCTTAGGGATTCATTTCCTCAAACGAAAAAAAGAAAATGGGCATGACCAAAACGAGGAAGAACGGTGTTATCATGAAAACCCTATGTACATCAGGGAAACAGTGATTCCTATTTGATCTCAATAGCACAAGCAATGATTAAAATTTTTAAATCCAATTTTCATGTTGCCCAGTAAATTGCTAAACACACACACACACACACACACACACACACACACACACACAAACACACACACACACACACACACACAGTACAAGGTCAATTTATTCAGAAAAATATCTGAATGATTTCAGGTGCTTGTGGCAATGTTAATTTATTACTGTGAAATCTATGAGCTATCTGGCCTGGCCCAGAGTTGTCCTCATATCCTTCCATGTGGTGTGGGTGCTTGGAGCCGAGGGAGAGATCAGAGGTCATTGTGCAGAACAGTTGGCCTCAGTCAGTGAGTTCCAAGTGTTCCCAGTGATGCTGGTCCAAGGACACACTTTGGGGGAGGCTGGGCTCTTTCACTTAACATGCAGGGATGCCCTTACCCCTAACTGGTAGGTTTAAAATCATAACAAATTCCCCAGGAAAAAGCCTCCCTCCTGTCTTGGAGATTCAGCACTCAATTCAGCATTTAACATCTCTTTCAGTTCTGTTTTTTGGGGGCCAGGGTGTAGGGGGGCAGTTACCAGAGATTGAACTCAGGGGCTTGACCACTGAGCCACATCCCCAGCCCTATTTTATATTTTATTTAGAGAGAGGGTCTCACTGAGTTTCTTGGTGCCTTGTTTTTGCTGAAGCTGTCTTTGAACTCACTATCCTCCTGCCTCAGCCTCCTGAGCTGCTGGGTTATAGTCGTGCACAACTGTGCCAGCTCTTTCAGTTCTTTTTATTTCACCTGTGCTTCTTCTAGCATAAAGGGGAAAGAAAAGACAAATTATTATCTCTTACGATATGTCAGAGCCTTCTAGTTATAAAATTCTTCAAAATAAAAAATTCTCTTTTCCATTTAAAATTTTAAAATTTCGTTTCTTGGTAGTGGTTAGTTCCAATTTAAACCAATTTTGTTCCTATACAGGGTCTAATTTAGTCCTAAGCCAGATCTACTAAGAAACCCAAAGAGGATAAGATCTGATCCCTGTCCTGCTGCGCCCCTCCCCTGACTCAAGCAATGGCAAGGCCCTACTGAGGTGGATGGCGCAAGGCGTTCATCCTCTGGAGGAGTGCAGTATGTTTCTGGGAATGGGCTGATTTATTTTTGTATTCCTTTAATAAGCATAGTTTTGATTTCTCATAAGACCATTAAGTATAAAGGAAAAATCATGACTTTCCCAATTAATGCAACTACTTCTAAAGCATAGATCTGTTTGCTCTAAATGCAATGATTCAGCTGTGGAGTGTAAATTGTTAATGTCTAAAGAAAAACTCCCTGTATTCCTGTCAAGGAAGTTTTTGAGAAATTAAATTAAAATCTAGAGAAGGAAAATTAATGGTAAGAAGATAGATTAGTGCTTAGTACTCGGCAACTTGTTCTTGTTCCTGTGCACAATGGTTTGTGCTCTTACTTTTGTTTGATTATAAGTAATAACAAATCAACTACTTGCCGTAACCATGGCACCGGTTCCAGTCAGTAAGTCAAGAAAGAATAGTCAAGGTATAGGCCAATAGTTTGGGACATTTGTAACTATTATTAAAAGTTAACTAAGCAGAAACAGCTCAAAGCAAAACAGGAACTGAAAGTACAAATGCTTGCTTATGCATAAGCCAAGTTACATTCTTCTATTCTAATTGTAGCTACGTAATATTTTGTTTTGTTTGAATAATGATTCCTGTTTTATAACCAGAAAGTACTGTAAGCCTGCCAAAATAAAAAGTATATATGATCAACTTCACAAGTAAAGATTGGGATCAACACCTTCACTTTGGTGTCTGTGTTGTTTCTCCACCCCCTCTTTTGCCAACTCTTCACCATCCTTTCGTCTCCTGAGACCTTCTGTTGGAGCTTGTCTCTGACACTGTTCTTCAACCAACTTACAATCTAATGGGAAGATGAACTCAATATGTGCAGGAAACTTGGTAACAATTCTATGTAATCTACAAATTATCATTATTTTCTCTTACTTTTTCCTTGGACAGCTCTGGGAATAGAGTACTTAATACTTGTCAAAGCCCCTCATTCCATCTTGAATATGCGCTCCTCCAGGTCCTAGTTGAGCCTCTCAATTGTGTTCTAAACACTAGGGCAACACCTTATGTAAATGTGCACTCAGTAAAGGTTTGAAGAATGAAGAATGTCTGTCAAGTACATCCATGGAGCAGAGTGTTTAAAAGATTCTTTAAAGACAGTACTGTGTGGGACCTAAAGGATCTAACAGAAACTTGACAAAGGCGAGAGGACATTTCTGTTCAGTGGTTCTGGTGCAGATATCTTGCTGAGAAAAATAAAGCCTCTGTGGTCATAAGTGAGGCAGCATACCCCAGCGGCTTCTGAGGAACTCAGTGTCTCCTGTCTCCTAAACATATCCCTTATGGAGACCATCGGCTCAGAACCACAGAACAAGCAGCTCTGCATCTTTCTTTCCCAATCAGTCATCTCAAAGTCAGGTAACCGAGAATGAAGTCACTTATGAGTGACCCCAAAATATAATATTTCCAAAGGAGGGGGGTTGTGTATGAAGTAGATTACTCACAAGCTTCAGGGATTTATTACAGTTTATAAATTGCTTGCAACTCCCTCCCCAAGCATCCATGTGTTGTAAGATAAAGATGAAAACCCCTTGTTAGTGAATGAATACGTTTCTAAACATAACTTCTTCTACAATAATGATTTTTATTTAAACAGATATTTTGGTAGGTCTATTGTTATGCTATATTGTATCATAATGGTAATGTGTCCCGATACTTTCTCCCTAAAAATTATTCCTTTCTGTCCAGAGGATTAACACTTAGAATTATCTATTGTTTACCATAAGTAATTTTCCACACACATCATCTCACTTAAGGAATTTAGGCATCCCAGGGTTTCTGGTTATGTTTTGTGTTTTCTTCCAGTACTGGAGGCATCATGCTAAATCTCTCAGGTTTTGTGATAACCTCTGAAGTTATTTCTACTCTGGCAATACAAGTAGTATTGTAAAAACTTAGACACACAAAAACAAGGTGCTATGATAGGTCATTACATAAATGCCATCAAAAATGGTAATGAAAATATGAACAATATTCTGTAATATGTTTTTAAGGTGTAGGTATATCCTGATTCTGGAATAGAGTTTTGAAAATTGTGATGGTAAATAAACTTACCAGCAACTCTCACAGAGAGGCATAGATTTCTGGTTTTTGTGTGGCCCATGCTGCTCTCCATACTAGCACCTGGGCTGCAAAGAAATCTCTTGGTAAAACTGGCTGTTGGTCTCCATTCACCACAAAATGGACCTGTTATTCTGAGAGTTTCCTGTCGCATATCTGTGGCCTCATGAAGGAGTCAAAATCCTCTGATCTCTCACAATTCATTTTCCTGTGATGGACATTTATAGAGGTCTGGGGCTTACCTGTTGGGAATATACATGGAGCCTTTCCTCTGCAGCTGCTCTGGGACTCCTCAGTGTGCAAACACAATTCAAGGGCAATGGCTTGAGTTCAACTGCAACAATGGAGAGCAGTTAATTCGCTGTTGGATTCATAAATGTCTTGGCAAACACCTGTTCCCAGCATGCAGCGAGAAGATCAGTGTCCTCTCTCTTCTGGGATGTGGGTGAGCGAAGTTCAGAGTGAAATTTCTACTAAGAAGTTTTGGGTGGCTGAAACCTCAAGACTGCCTTCCCTTCCCACTAGGGAGAGAAGGGGTGAGGGTGGGTGTACACTTATTGAGATGGATTTGGCACGGAATATGAAGATTTTCCTTCATGTTTCATACTTTGCCAGATGGACAGATATCAGAAGCCACAATATTAAAAGCATCCCCACTATCTTCAGCTGATCCACTCCTACTAAGAGCTGATCCCTTACCAAACCCTGTATGACTTCGTGCCCCTTAATTTTATGATCCTGCTGATGCTCATGGCCTGGTGAAGAAATTGTTTGCTATGGAGTTTAAAAGTAGGAGAAAAAAAGAGTCATCAAACAGCTCTTTCAGGCACAGATGGAGAAAAGACAACAAGCTTGAAGTCTTGTAGTATTTTACTGCACAAAAATAAAAATAAAAGTATTAGATAAAGAGGTAAGTCTCTAAAACTTAAAATTTTCCATAATACAATGGGGTTTTCCTCATGCTTAGGAGAGACACATTAACAGTACTTCTAAAAGATCTTAGAATGATTAGCCATCAGGGAAAGGCAAAGCTAAAGCACATTTTATGAAGCACTTCACACATTCCAGCGTCATCATAATAAAAGGAATGATAATGATGTGTTGTTAAGGGAGTGAGGAAATCAGAAGCTTTATTCACCACTCTTAATAATAAGGTAAGCTGGTTCCACTGGTCTGAAAATGATCTGGAACTTCTTCACAAAGTTAAATATGGAGTTAACGATCCACCTCTTCCACTCCTACTTACAAACTCAAGATAAATAAAAAAGTTGTTCACCAATGATTTGTACATGAATGTTCATATAATGTTCATATTATATATAATGTTCATATTATATATACGAATCTTATTCATATTAGTCAAAAAGTGAAAATGACCAGGCAGGTCTTTAATCTAGCTACTCAAGAAGATGAGGCAGGAGGATCACAAATTCAAAGACAACCTGGGCAAATTTGCAAGACCCTGTCTCAAAACAAAATTTTTAAAAAGCTTGGGCTTTGTCCTAGTGGTAGAACATTGTTTAGTGTGCAGGAGGCTCCGGGTTCAATCTGCAGTATGACATCCACACAGACACAAAGTAAAAATTACTATCCAGTGGGAAATGAACAAAGAAATGTGGCATTTTAATAAGATGGAAATCAGTCACAATAAGGAGGAATAAACTAAAATACTAATACAAGCTACAATATAACTGAAAATTGCAAACATCCTAAGTGAAAGGAGTCAGATCCAAAAGGTGTATATGGTATTAGTTCATTAAAAGTATCCACAGAAACTCGAGTGTATACATGAGTCTTTGCACATGTGAAAAAGAAACACAGAAATGGTGTTTATTTAAAACTTAGAATTATGATCCATTAAAAAACTGCAAGTCAAAGTCACATTGAACATAACACTTCACATTCACTATTGTTGGCTAGAGCTGCAATATTGGGGGAAAGGAGAATGACTGCTTTGGGTATAGGCTTTTTTTGGAGAGAAAAGTAATAAAAATATTCTGAAATACCTGTGGATTAGAGAACCCAGGTGAGGTCACAATGTGTCACATACTTAGCACAGTGTGCTTCCCCTGGTTGGAGGAGCACCACAGTGGTCATGAGACACAGTGTCTGGAGAGAGCACTCTTGTAATTGCTACTGAAGAGTTCACATATTTCTACAACTAAGACATTTCCTAGAATGAAACCATCATCTAGTTCTCACTATACAGTCTGTCTCCCAGCCAGCTTCCTCAGGGCACTCTGGACCTTGTTGCTTCTCAGACTGTGAATGATGGGCTTCAACATGGGGGTCACCACACAGAAGAGCACAGAGACCAGGGTTTCCGTGTCCAGCCTTTTCTGGGCCTGTCACAGTGGAAGTTGGCTGTTCCATAGAAGACCATCACAAAAGTGAGGAGGGACGCACAGGTGGAGAAGGCCTTCCTCCTTCCCTGGGCAGAGGGAATCCCCAGGATGGCCGCCATGATGAGTGCATAGGAGCCTGAAGTGAAGAGGCAAGGGCTCAGGCCCATGGTGGCACTAACCACGTTGAGCACAGACTCTTGGCAGAGGTGACTGAGCAGGAGAGCTTCAGGAGCAATGGGGTGTCACAGAGAATGTGGCTGATCTGGTGGGGCCCACACAGAGTGAGTGTGATGGCCAGCACAGTGTGTGTCACCAAATTCACCAGCCCACAGAGCCAGGACCCAGTCACCAGGCCAACACAGACCTTCACACTCATGATGACTGGGTACTGAGGAGGACGGCAGGTGGCCACACAGCAGTCATACTGGCCACACAGCCAGTAAGACGCCATCTGTGCCAGCACTTGTCACCAAGAAGAAGATCTGGGAAAGGCAGCCCTCAGGAGAAATGGCCTTCTTCTCCCAGAAAAAGTTCAACAGCAGTAATGGGAGGGTGGTGGATGTGTAGTAGACGTCCAAGAAGCACAAATTTCTGAGGAAAGAGTACATTAGAGTGTGGAGAGCAGGATTGAGCCTGGTGGCCACTATTATGAGCATGTTCTCCAAGAGAGTGGTCAGGTAAATGACCAGAAAGAGCAGGAAGAACCATCCCTGTAGGTTGGAGTGGTTTGAAAATCCCAAGAAGATGCATTCAGTGACAAATGATTGATTGCTCATTTCCAATGTTGTCATAGCTACAAAACAGAGAAAAAGAGACCATGATGAGAATCTACTGAGAGCACCCCAAACAGGCTTGTTAATCTGCAGCAACATGGCAAATAATATCCAATGAAAAGCAGCCTGGAGACTGATAACCTGTGGGACTGGTCTCAGGGAATCAGACCCATGGAGTCGCACACATTTGCAGGGGTGATGGTGGGTGGGAGTAACTAGAGAATTGCTAGAAGCCAACAGACATCCATTTGACCTCATCATGGTGTTAAGTCATTTCTCACTGTCTCAGTAATCTCTGTCTCCTGTTGTCCTTTTATGTAAACATAGGATTTTTGGAGAAGTTTATTTTCATTGAAAATGTTAAGAAAAAATTTACAAAGCAGAGTCATCATCTGCAGAAGCAGTCGGTGTTGCCTTTAGTGTTTTCCAATGTAGAGTTTTTCTCATTTTACATCAATCTTGATCTCTGTGTTCGGAAAGGCAGAAGTTAACTATTCCTGTACAATGCTGAAATTATTAGGGCCAGAGCAAATTAGAGGAAAGAAGTTGATGAAGTGAGGTTGGACTGCCTATCTTAAGTATACAGGGTAGATCAGTGGAGTAGAAGGAGAATGAGAGGTGGAGAGGTTTGGGAAGGGAGGAAATGTGAAAGGTCTTTACGCAGATCATGTTATGTGCACATGGAAGTCTACCACAGGGGACTGCACCTGTATGTATATGTAGAAAGCACCAGTCAGAAATTAACAGATAAATGATCAGTAGAGAAAGTAGAATGGGGGCAGAAAGGGGAGGAAGATGGGGGGTGGGAACTGAATGGAGTAAATCAGATTCCATGCACATATGATCTTTTCCAAATCAACCCAACTTCTATGTATAACTATTATGCTCTAATAAAAAAATTTAGAAGATGACATGATCCTATAAGCAAAGAGTGAGATTTGAATTCTTCTTGACCTATTTGTATACCTTTAATTTCTTTTTTTTGTCCAATGGCTCTGGTAATTTCAAGGATGAAGTTTAATAGAAGTGGTGAAAGAAGGGGCACCCTGTCTTTTTCCAGTTTTTAGAGTGAATGCTTTCAACCTTTCTCCACTTAGAATGATGCTGCCTTGGGTTTAGCATAGATAGCTTTTACAATGCTTTTACAAAGTTCCTTCTTTCCCTAGTGTTTCTACTGTTTTGACAGGTAGGGGTGCTATATTTTGTTAAATGCTTTTTCTGCATCTATTGAGATGATCAATAAACTTACATCTCTCTTAAATAAACTTAATTTCTCCCCTTTGGCTAAACATTCAGATCATCTCCAGTCCAATAAATATTTTAATGAACATTTTTCTACATAAACATATGTGACCATTTCGAATTATCTCTTCAGAATAAAATTTAAATCTGACATAAAAGAATTTGTTGTGCAGTTTCTATTTAAAACTAGCTCATGGGAGACATTATATTAAGTGAAATAAGCCAGACACATAAACAGAAATAGCAGTTTTTCACTTCTTTGTGAAAGCTAAAAAGTTAATCTCAGAGAAGTAGGGAGTAGAGCAGTGGTTATTGGAGCCTGAGAGAGAATCACAAAAATCATTGTGAGTCTGATTTCTGAAAGATGCATGTGAAGGACTGCCTGTAACATGCCCTCTGAGTGTGGTCTTTAAAAAAAAATAAGAGTGGACTTTTAAGAGGGTCCTCAGAAAATCTCTCTTCTCTCCTCAGTGGGCAGCAGGAGACCCATGGGTCTGGCTGTCTAGGAGCTAGCTGTGGTGTTCAAATGGACAGGACCAGGATGGCTGGAGAATCTCGATAATCACTAGTAGACCGCATTATAGGTGAGGGCAGGCTGGAAACAGGCCATCCAGAAAGAAATGGCTTGAGCTCTGAAAATGACAGAATCTGTGGATTTAGGAAATGGTTGTGGGTCCAATCCACTCATAACACCTACTCCCTGGGTCAGTCCACAGTTGCCATGTTACCACAGGCCTGACCAGAACAACCCGGAGGGGGAGATGCACTCTGGCCTCCTGGCTTGGAGATTTGGTCTGGGGCCAGCTGACCCATTGCTGCCGGCCTGAGATGAGGTGGGACACCGAGGTGGAAGGGAACAAAGGGAGAAGTTTCCATAACTCATGGCAGCAAGAATGTTGGGGCGGGGAAGGGGACGGGAGGAGACAGTTCCAGGGGACAAGATGAGATTCCCCAGGGCATGTCCCCGGCCACACTCCACCTTCCCACACTCCTCTCAGTACAGTGGGCCTTTCAGATAATTAACCCACAAAATGGATGGATCCACAGATTAGGTCACAAGTCTCACAGTCTAATCATTTCACCTCTGAACACTGCTACTGTGGCTGACCCTGAGCTTTTGGTGGGGGGATACCTTATTTCTAAGCCATAATAGTCTCTACAGTCCATGTGCTTTGGTTAGAATACCTTCATGTCGTCTGGGAGAGTAATCTGGTGCCAAAACAAGATTAAAAGGAAATATCTGGTAACTGAAGATGTGACATTTGGAGCTTGGGGAAAAGCTCTGAAAAAAAGCCCTGGGTGGAGCACTTTAAAATCTTGGTGACGAGGACACAAGAGGGCACCTGGTCTGTGGGGTAGCTGAGTGGCAGTGGGATCACTCATTAAAACATAAAAAAATGAGAAGGAGCATATCTGGGAAGAAAAAAGGAGGAAAGGAGGTTGGGCCTGGAGTCTGGGTACATGCGGGGTCTCCCCAAGGAGATTCCAGGAGGCAGCGGGACAGGTTCCCAGGAGATAGGACTGGGAGTCATGGCTTAGAGTGACTGTGGAAGTAACAGGTGCTCATAAAGCCAAAAGAGAGCAGGGTGAGGAGAGAGGACCTGAAAGACTGTGCGGAAAAGAAGGTGTCCAGAAGGAGGCTCACCAGCTATCAGCAATCATTCTGCACCACAGTGTCAAAGCTCTGCTCTCTGTACAAGGCCTTCTGCACCCCAGTCTAAAACGTCTGCTCTCTATAACAGTCCTTCTGCACCCCAGTCTACAATCTCTGCTCCCTGCAACAATCCTTCTCTATCTCAGTCTCCAAGTTCTGCTCTCTGGAACACTCTTTCTGCACCCCAGTCTCCAACATCTGCTCTCTGCAACAGTCCTTCTGCACCTAAGTCTGAAAGCTCTGCTCTCTGCAGCAATCATTCTGCACCCCAGTCTCCAAACTCTACTCTCTGTAACAGTACTTCTGCACCTCAGTCTCCAAACTCTGCTCTCTATAATATCCTCCTGCACACCAGTCTCCAAACTGTGATATCTGTAAAAGGCCTTATGCACCCCAGTCTCCAACCTCTGCTCCCTGAAAGAATTTTTCTGCACCCCAGTCTCTGAGTTCTGCTCTCTGTAAGAATCCTTCTGCACCCCACTCTCGAACATCTGTTCTCTGCAACAGTCCTTCTGCACCTCAGTCTCAAAACTCTGCTCTCTGCAACGTTTCTTCTTCACCCCAGTATCCAAACTCTGTTTTCTGCAACAGTCATTCTGCACCCTAGTCTCCAACCTCTGCTCTCTGTAACAGTCCTATTGTACCTCAGTCTCCAAACTCTGCTCTCCATAACGGTCCTTCCTCACCCCAGTTTCCAAACTCTGGTTTGTGTATCAGTCGTTCTGCAACCAAGAATACAAACTCTGCTCTCTGTAATAGTCCTTCTGCACCTTAGTCTCCAACCTCTGCTCTCTGTAACAGTCCTTCTGAACCCCAGTCTCAAACCTCTGCTCTCTGCAACAATCCTTCTGAAACCTAGTCTCCAACCTCTGCTCTCTGCAACAGTCCTTCTGCCCCCCCGTCTCCAACATTTGCTCTCTGCAACAGTCCTTCTGCACCCCAGTCTTCAATATTTGCTCTCTTTAACATTCCTTCTGCACCTCAGTCTGAAAACTCTGTTCACTGCAACGATTATTCTGCACCCCAGTCTCCAACCCCTGCTCTCTAAAACTATCCTTCTGCACCCCAGTCTCCAACCACTGCTCTCTGTAATAGTTCTTTTGAATCCTTTTGAAACCCAGTCTCCAAACTCTGCTTTCTGCAATGGTCCTTCTACACCCCAGTCTCTATACTCTGCTCGCACCAACGATCCTTCTGCACCTCAGTCTCCAACGTCTGCTCTCTGCAACAGTCCTTCTATACCCCAGTCTCCAACCTCTGCTCTCTACAACAGTCTTTCTGCACCACAGTCTCCAAACTCTGCTCTCTGCAACGATCGTTCTGGAACTCAGTCTCCAAACTCTACTCTCTGTAACATTCCTTTTCCACCCCAGTCTCCAACCTATGCTTTCCCAAAAGGTCCTGCTCCACCCCGGTCTCCAAGCTCTGTTCTCTGCAAAAGACCTTCTGCTCCCCTGTGTTCAACCTGTGCTCTCTGTAACAGTCCTTCTGCACCCCAGAATTCAACCTCTTCTCTCTGTAACAGTTCTTATGCACCCCAGTCTCCTAACTCTGCTCTCTGTAACAGTCCTTTTGCACACCAGTCTCCAACCTCTGCTCTCTGTTTGTGTCCTTCTGCACCTCAGTCTCCAACCTCTGCTTTCTGCAACAGTACTTCTTTTCCCCAGTCTCCAAACTCTGTTCTCTATAACAGTCCTTCTGTACAGCAGTCTAAAAACTCTACTTTCTGTAACGGTCCTTTTGCACCCCAGACAAAACTCTATTTTCTCTATTAGTACTTCTTCACCCCAGACTCCAAACTCTGCTCTCTGTAACAGTCCTGCTGCACCTCTGTCTCCAAACTCTGCTCTCTGCAACAGTCCTTCTACACCCCAGTCTCCAAACTCTGATCTCTGCAACAGTCCTTCTACACCACAGTCTCCAACTTATGCTCTCTGCAATAGTTCTTCTGCAACGCAGTCACCAACGTCTGCTTTCTGCAACAGTCCTTCTGCTCCCCAGTCTCCAAACTCGTCTCTCTGTAACAGTCCTTCTGCATGTCAGTCCCCACACTCTGCTCTCTGTAAAGTCCTTCTGCACTCCAGTCTTCAAACTCTGCTCTCTGTAACAGGCCTTCTGTACCGAAATATCCAACTCTGTTCTCTGTAACAGGCCTTCAGCACCCCAGTCTCCAACCTCTTCTCTCAGGAACGTTCCTTTTGCCCCCAATCTCCAACCTCTACTCTCTGTAACATTCCTTCTGCATCCCAGTCTCCTACCTCTGCTTTCTGTAACAATCCTTCTGAAGCTCAGTCTCCAAGATCTGTCCTCTGCAACGGTGGTTCTGCACCCCAGTCTCCAACGTGTGTTTTTTGCAACAGTTCTTTGCACCCCAGTCTCCAACATCTGCTTACTGTAACGGTCCTTCTGCACCCCAGACTCTAACCTCTGCTTTCTGTATCAGGCCTTCTTAACTCCAGTCTTCAACATCTGCTCTTTGTAACAGTCCTTCTGCACCTCAGTCTCCAACTTCTGCCTCTGCAACAGTCCTTCTGAACCCAATTCTCCAACCTCTGCTATCTGCAATGATGCTTCTGAACCCCAGTCTCCAACATCTGCTCTCTACAGCAGTTTTTCTGCACTCCAGTCTCAAACCTCTACTCTCTGCAATGGTAATTCTGCACGAAGACTCCATACTTGTTCTCTAGAACAGTCCTTGGGCAACCCAGTCTCCAAACTCTGCTCTCAGAAACAGTGTTTCTGTACCGCAGTCTTCCACCTCTGCTCAATGTAACAATCCTTCTGCTCCCCAGTCTCCAACGTCTGCTTTCTGTATCAGTCCTTCTGCACCTCCGTCTCCAACCTCTGCTCTCAGCAACAGTCTTTCCGCACCCCAGACTCCAAACTCTGCTCTCTGCAACAGACCTTCTGCACCCCAATCTCAACATCTTCTCTCTGCTACTGTCCTTCTCTACCCCAGTCTCCAAAGTCTGCTCTCAGTAACAGTGCTTCTGTATTGCAGTCTCAATCGTCTCCTCTCTGTAATGGTCCTTCTGCACCCCAGTCTCCAACGTCAGCTTTCTGTAACAGGCCTTCTGCACTCCAGTCTCTAACCTCTGCTCTCTGTAACAGGCCTTCTGCACCTCAATCTTAAAACTCTGCGATCTGCAATAATCCTTCTGCACCCCAATCTCCAAACTCTGCTCTCTGTAACAGTCCTTCTGCACCTCAGTGTCAAAACTCTGCTCTCTGTAAGATCCTTCTGGAACACAGTCTCCAAACTCTGCTCTCTGTAACAGTCCTTCTGCACCACAGTCTCCTTCCTCTGGTCTCTATAAGAGGCCATGTGCACCCCAGTCCCCAACCTCTTTTCTCTGCAACAGTACTTCTCTACCCCAGTCTCTCAACTCTGCTCTCTTTAAGACCTTCTGCACCCGAGTTTCCAAACTCCCCTCTCTATATCATTTCTTCTGCACCCCAGTCTCCACCCTCTGCACTCTGTAACAATCCTTCTGCACCCCAGTCTCCAACATCTGCTCTTTGAAAAAGTCCTTCTGCACCCCAGTCTCCAACATCTGCTCTCTGCAACAGTCATTCTGCACCTCAGTCTAAAAACTCTGCTCTCTGAAATGATCCTTGTGCACGCCAGTCGCCAAACTCTGCACTCTGAAACAGTCCTTCTCTACCCCAGTCTCCAAACTCTGCTCTCTGTAACAGGCCTCCTGTAGTGTAGTCTCCAACATCTGCTCTCTTTAACGGTCCTTCTGCACCCCAGCATCTAACCTCTGCTACTTGTATCAGTCCATCTGCACCCCAGTCTCCAACCTCTGCTCTCTTTAACAGTCCTTCTGCACCTCAGTCTCCAAACTCTGCTGTCTGCAAGATTCTTTCTGCACCAAAGTCTCAAACCTCTGCTTCATGCAACAATCCTTCTGCACCCCTTCTCCAAACTCTGTTCTCTGTAACAGTCCTTCTGCACCCCTTGTCCAACCTCTTTTCTTGTATCAGTCCTTTTGCACGCTGGTCTCAAACCTCTGCTTGCTACAATGATTCTTCTGCACCCCAGTCTCCAACGTCTGCTCTCTGCAAAAGTCCTTCTGCACTCCAGTCTCCAATATCTGCTCTCTGCAACAGTCCTTCTGCACCTCAGTCTGAAAACTCTGTTCACTGCAACGATTATTCTGCACCCCAGTCTCCAACCTCTGCTCTCTACAACTATATTTCTGCACCCCAGTCTCCAACCACTGCTCTCTGTAATAGTTCTTCTGCACCTCAGTCTCCAACCTCTGCTCTCTGTTACAGTCCTTTTGCACCTCAGTCTCAAACCTCTGCTCTCTGCAACGGTCATTTTGCACCTCATTCTCCAATCTCTGCTCTCTGCAATGATTCTTCTGCACCTGAGTCTCCAAACTCTACTCTGTGTAACAGTCCTTCTGCACCCCAGTCTCAAACCTCTGCTGTCTGCTACGATCCATCTGTATCCCAGTCTCCAACGTGTGCTCTCTGCAACAGTCCTTCTTCACCCCAGTCTCCAACATCTGCTCTTTGCAACGATCTTTCTACACCCCAGTCCCCAACATCTGGTCTATGAAACAGTCCTCCTGCACCACAGTCTCCAAAGTCTGCTCTTTGTAAGAGCCTTCTGCACTCCAGTTTCGAAACACTGCTCTGTGTAACATTCCTACTCCACCCCAGTCTTTAAACTCTTCTTTCTGCAAGTGACCAGAGGCACCTCAGTCTCCAACCTCTGTCCTCTGCAACAGTCCTTCTGCTCCCCAGTCTCCAACCTCTGCTCTCCATAATGGTCCTTCAGCACCCCAGTCTCCAAACTCTGCTTTCTTTATCAGTCATTCTGAACCTCAGTTTCAAACCTCTGCTCTCTGTATCTATCCTTCTGCACCTCAGTCTCTATCATCTGTTCTCTGTAACATTCCTTCTGCACCCCAGTCTCCAACCTCTGCTCTCTGTAACAGTTTTTTTTTTTTTTTTACCACAGTCTCCGAACTCTGGTCTCTGTTACGGTCCTTCTGCTCCCCAATTTCCAACTTCTACTTTCTGTAACAGTCCTTCTGCACCTCAGTTTCCAAACTCTGCTCGCTGTAACAGTGTTTCTACACCTCAGTCTCCAAACTCTGCTCTCTGTAACAGTCCTTCTAAACCTCAATCTGACAGCTCAGCTCTCTGCACAATCCTTCGGCACCCCAGTCTCCAAACACTGCTCTCTGTAACAGTCCATCTGCACCTCAGTCTCCAACCTCTGATCTCTGTAAGATCCTTCAGCAACCAAGTCTCCAAACTCTGCTCTCTGTAACAGTCCTTCTGCAACCCAGTCTCCAACCTCTGCTCTCTGTAACAATCATTCTGCTCCCCTGTCTCCAACATCTACTCTCTGAAACAGTCCTTTTCCACCCCAGTCTCCAACCTCTGCTCTCTGTAACAGTTCTTCTGTACTGCAATCTCCAACCTCTGCTCTCTGTATAGATCCTTCTGCACCCCAGTCTCCAACTTCTACTTTTATTATCAGTCCTTTTGCACCCCAGTCTACAACCTCTGCTCTCTGTAACAGTCCTCCTGCACCTCAGTCTCCAACCTCTGCTCTCTGCAACAGTCCTTCTGAACCCCAGTCTCCAAACTCCGCTGCCTGCAAAAGTCCTTCTACACCTCTGTTTTCAACCTCTGCTATCAGCAACAGTCCTTCTGCACCCCAGTCTACAACCTCTGCTCTCTGTAACAATCCTTCTGTACCTCAGTCTCCAACGTCTACTCTCTGTAACAGTCCTTCTGAATCTCAATCTCCAAACTCTGATCTCTGCAACAGTCCTTCAGAACCGCTGTCTCAAATTCTCATCCCTCCAACAGTCCTTCTACACCCCAGTCTCCAACCTCTGCTATCTGCAACAGTTCTTCTGCACCTCAGCCTCCAAACTCTGCTATCTGCAATGATTTTTCTGCACTTCAGTCTCCAAACGCTACTCTTTGTAAGAGTCCCTCTGCACCCCAGTCTCAAACCTCTGCTTTCTGCAACGATCCTTCTGCATCCCAGTCTCCAACGTCTGCTCTCTGCAACAGTCCTTCTTCACCCCAGTCTCCAACCTCTACTCTCTGCAACGATTCTTTTGCACCCTAGTCTCTAAGGTCTGCTCTATGCAACAGTCCTCCTGCACCACAGTCTCCAAACTCTGCTCTCTGTAAGATCTTTCTACACTCTAGTTTCCAAATTCTGCTATCTGTAACATTCTTTCTCTACCCCAGTCTCCAACCTCTGTCCTCTGAAACAGTTTTTCTGCTCCCCAGACTCCGAGATCTGCTCTTTGTAACAGTCCTTCCGTACCGCACTCTCCAAACTCTGCTCTTTGTAACGATTCTTCTACACCCCAGTATCCATCTTTGCTTTCTGTATCAGTCTGTCTGAACCCCAGTCTCCAACCTTTGTTCTCTGTATCTATCCTTCTGCACCTCAGTCTCCAACCTATGCTCTATGTAAGAGTCCTTCTGCACCCCAGTCTCCAACCTCTGCTCTCGGTAACAGACGTATACTGCAGTCTCAAACCTCTGCTCTCTGTAATGGTCCTTCTGTAACCCAATTTCCAAACTCTGCTTGCTGCAATGATTCTTATGCACCCCAGTCTCCAAACTCTGCTCTCTGCAATGATCCTACTGCACCCCAGTCTCCAACCTCTGATCTCTTCAACAGTCCTTCTGAACCTCAGTCTCCAAATTCTGCTTTCTGTACGATCCTTCTGCAACCCTGTCTCCTAGCTCTGCTCTCTGTAACAGTTTTTTTTATACTGCAGTCTAAAAACTCTGGTCTCTGTAATGGTCCTTCTGCACCCCAATTTCCAAACTCTGCTTTCTGTAACAGTCCTTCTGCACCTCAGTCTCCAAACTCTGCTCTCTGTAACAGTGCTTCTACACCTCAGTCTCCAAACTCTGCTCTCTGTAACAGTCCTTCTGAACCTCAGTCTGAAACCTCTGCTCTCTGCACTATCATTCTGCGCCCCAGTCTCCAAACACTGCTCTCTGTAACAGTCCACCTGCATTTCAGTCACCAACCTCTGCTCTCTGTAAGATCTTTCAGCAACCCAGTCTTAAAACTTTCCTCTCTATATCAGTCCTTCTGCACCCCAGTCTCCAACCTCTGCTCTCTGTAACAGGTCTTCTGCACGCCAGTCTCCAAACTCTTCTCTCTGTAGCAGGACTTCTGCACCCCAGTCTCCAAAATTTGCTCTCTGCAACGATCCTCCTCAACCCCAGTCTCCAACCTCTACTCTCTTCAATGATCCAACTGCACCCCAGTCTCAAAACTCTGATCTCTGCAACTGTCCTTCTGCACCTCAGTCTTTAAATTCTGCTCTCTGTAAGATCCTTCTGAACCCCTGTATCCAAACTCTGCCCTCTGTACCAGTCCTTCTGCATCCGAGTATCCAAAATTTGCTCTCTGTAACAGTCCTTCTGCACAACAGTCTCCAACCTCTGCTCTCTGTAACAGGCATTCTGCTCCCCAGTATCCAAACTCTTTTCTCGGCAACCATTCTTCTACACCCCACTCTCCAACATCTGCTCTCTGCAACAGTCCTTTTGCTCCCCAGTCTCAAAACTCTACTCTCCGTAAGATCCATCTGAACCCCAGTCTCAAAACTCTACTCTCTGTAACAGTCCTTCTGCAACCCAGTCTCCAACCTCTCCTCTCAGTAACAGTCCTTCTGCACCTCAGTCTCTAACCTCTGCTCTCTGCAAAAGTCATTCTACTCCCCATTCTCTAACCTCTGTTCTCTGCAAGAGTCCTTCTGTACCCTAGTCTCCAACTTATGCTCTCTGTAACGGTCCTTCTGTACAGCAGTCTACAAACTCTGCTCTCTCTAACGGTCCTTCTGCACCCCAGTCTCCAAACTCTGCTCTCTGTATCAGTACTTCTGCACCCCAGTCTCTAAACTCTGCTCACTGTAACATTCCTTCTGCACCTCAGTCTCCAACCTCTGCTCTTTGCGACAGTTCTTCTGCACCCCAGTCTCCAACCTGTGCTGTCTACAACAATCCTTCTGCACCCCAGTCTCCAACATCTGCACTCTGAAACAGTCCTTCTCAACCCCAGTCTCCAACCTCAGCTCTCTTTAACAAGCCTCCTCTACTGCAGTATCCAAATTCTGCTCTCTGTAATTTTCCTTATGCACCACAGTCTCCAACCTCTGCTTTCTCTATCAGTCCTTCTGCAACCCAGTCTCCAACCTGTGCTCTCTGTAACAGCCCTGTCCATCTCAGTCTCCGAAGCCTGCTCTCTGCAACATTCTTTCTGCACCCAAGTCTCCAAACTCTGCTTCCTCCAACAGTCTTTTTACACCCAATCTCCAACCTCTGCTATCTGCAACAGTCCTTTTGTACCCCAGTCTCCAACATCTGCTCTCTGTAACAATCCTTCTGCACCTCAGTCTCCAATCTCTGCTCTGTGTAAGATCTATCTGCAACCCAGTCTCCAAACTCTTCTCTCTGTAACAGGCCTTCTGCACCCCAGTCTCCAACCTCTGTTCTGTAACAATCCTTCTTCACCCCCCTCTCAAACCTCTGCTCTCTACAACAATCTTTCTTCACCCCAGTCTCTAACGTCTACTCTCTGCAACAGTCCTTCTGCACCCGAGACTCCATCAACTGCTCTCTGCAACAGTCCTTTTGCACCTCAGTCTGAAAACTTTGTGCTCTGCAATGATCCTTCTGCACCCCAGTCTCCAAACTCTGCTGTCTGTAACAGTCCTGCTGCACCTCAGTCTCCAAACTCTGCTTTCTTTAAGATTCTTCTGGAACCGTGTCTCCTAACTCTGCTCTCTGTAACAGTCCTTCTGCACCCCAGTCTCCAACATCTGCTCTCTGAATCAGACCTTTTGAACCCCAATCTACAACCTCTACTCTTGGTAGCAGTCATTCTGCACCTCAGTCTCCAACTTCTGCTCTCTGCAACAATCTTCTGCACCTCAGTCTCCAAGCTCTGCTCTCTCCAACGATTATTCTGCACCTCTGTCTCCAAAGTCTCCTTTCTGCAACACTCCTTCTGCACCCCAGTTTCCAACCTCTGCTCTCTTTTAGATCCTTCTTCACCCCAGTTTCCAAACTCTGTTCTCTATAACATTCCTTCTCAATCCCAGTCTCCAACCTCTGATTTCTGCAACGATCCTGTACAACAGTCCTTCTGCTCCACAGTCTCCAAACTCTGCTCTGTGTAGCAGTCCTTCTGTACCGCAATCTCCAAACTCTGCTCTCTGTAATGGTTCTTCTGCACACCAGTATCCAAACTCTGTTGTATCTAACAGGCCTTCTGCACCCCAGTCTCCAAACTCTGCTCTCTGTAACAGGCCTTCTGCATCCCAATCTCCAACCCCTTCTCTCTGCAATGATCCTTCTGCACTCTAGTGTGAAACCTCTGCTCCTTGCAAAAGTTCGTCTGCATCCCAATCTCAAACCTCTGCTCTCTGTAAGATCCTTCTGCATCTCAGTCTCCAAACTCTGCTCTCTGTAAGAGTCCTTCTGCACTCCAGTCTCCAATCTCTACTCTCTGCAACAGTCAATTTGAATCCCAGTATCCAACCTTTGCTCTCTGTAAGATCCATCTGAACCCCAGTATCAAACCTCTGCTCTCTGTAACAGTCCTTCTTCAAACCAGTCTCCAAACTCTGCTCTCTGCAGCGATCTTTCTAGACCCCAGTCTCCAACATCTGCTCTCTGCAACAGTCCTTCTGCACCCCAGTAACCAAACTCTGTGCTCTGTAACAGTTTTACTATACCGCATTCTCCAAACTCAGGTATCTTTAACGGTTTTTTTGCACCCCAATTTCCAAACTCTGCTTTCTGTAAAAGTCTTTCTGCACCTCAATCTCCAAACTCTGCTTTCTGTAGAGGCCTTCTGCACCCTCTTCTTCAAAATCTGCTCTCTCCAAGGATCCTTCTGCACCCAGTCTCCAACCTCTGCTCTCTGCAATGATCTTACTGCAACCCAGTCTTCAACCTCTGATCTCTGCAACAGTCCTTCTGCACCTCAGTCTCCAAATTCTGCTCTCTTTAAGACCAATCTGAACCCCAGTCTCCAAAGTCTGCTATCTGCAACAGTCTTTCTGCACCACAGTCTCAAACCTCTGCTCTTTGTAACAGTCCATCTGCACTCTAGTCTCCAAACTCTGCTCTCTTTAAGATTCTTTTTGCACATCAGACTCCAACCTCTGCTCTCTGAAACAGTCCTTGTGCACTCCAGTATCCAAACTCTGCTCTCTGCATTAGTCCTTCTGCACTCCAGTCTACAAACTCTGCTCTCTACAGCAGTCCTTCTGCACCCAGTCTCAAACCTCTGCTCTCTGAAACAGATCTTCTGCACCCCAGTCTCCAAACTCTGCTCTCTGTAACAATCCTTCTTCACAACAGTCTCCAAACTCTGCTCTCTGTAACATTCCTTCTCCACTTCAGTCTTTAACCTCTGCTTTCTGCCAGTGTCCTGAGGCACCTCAGTCTCCAAACTCTGTCCTCTGCAATAGTCCTTCTGCTCCCCAGTCTCAAAACTCTACTCTGCATAATGGTCCTTCAGCACTCCAGTCTCCAAACTCTGCTTTCTGTGTCAGTCCTTCTGAACCTCAGTCTCAAAACTCTGCTCTCTGTATCTCTCCTTCTGCACCTCAGTCTGCAACCTGTGCTCTCTGTAACATTCCTTCTGCACCCCAATTTCCAACCTCTGCTTTCTGTAACAGTCCTTCTGAACCTCAGTCTCAAACCTCTGCTCTTTGTATCTATCCTTCTGCACCTCAGTCTCCAAACTGTGCTCTCTGTAACATTCCTTTGGCACTCCAGTCTCCAACCACTTCTCTCCGCAACAGTCCTTCTGCACCCCAGTCTCCAACCTCTGCTCTCCGCAACAGTCCTTCTGCACCCCAGTCTCCAACCTCTGCTCTCTGCAACAGTACTTCTGTACCACAGTCTCCAACGTCTGCTCTCTGTATGATCTTTCTGCACCCCAGTTTCCAAACTCTGGTCTCTGTAACTTACATTTCCACACCAGTCTTTAACCTCTGCTTTATGAAAGTGTCCTGAGGCACCCCAGTCTCCATCCTCTGTCCTCTGCAACAGTCCTTCTGCTAACCAGTCTTTAACATCTGCTCTCTGTAACAGTCCTTCTGTACCGCAGTCTCCGAACTGTGCTCTACATAACTTGTCCTTCTGCACCCCAGTCTCAAAACTCTACTTTTTGTATCAGCCCTTCTGAACCCCAGTCTAAAACCTCTGCTCTCTGTATCTATTTTTCTGAACCTCAGTCTCCAACCTGTGCTCTCTGTAAAATTTCTTCTGCACCCGAGTCTCAAACCTCTGCTCTCTGTAATAGTTTTTCTATACCACATTCTCAAAACTCTGGTCTCTGTAACTGTCATTCTGCACCCGAATTTACAACCTCTGCTTTCTGTAACAGTGCTTCTGCACCTCAGTCTCCAAACTCTGCTCTCTGAAACAGTCCTTTCACACCTCAGTCTCCAACCTTTACTCTCTGTAAAAGTTCTTCTGCACCTCAGTCTGACACCTCTGGTCTCTGCACAATCCTTCTGCACTGCAGTCTCCAACCACTGCTCACTGTAACAGTCCATCTGCACCTCAGTCTCCAACTTCTGCTCTCTGTAAGATCCTTCAGCAACCCAGTGTCCAAACTCTCCTCTGTGTAACAGCCCTTCTGCACGCCAGTCTCAAAACTCTGCTTTCAGTAGCAGGCCTTCTGCATCCCAGTCTCCAACCTCTGCTCTCTGCAATGATCCTACTGCACCCCAGTCTCCAACCTCTGATCTCTGAAACAGTTCTTCTGCACCTCAGTCTACAACCTCTTCTCTCTGTAAGATCCTTCTGCACCCCTGTATCAAAACTCTGCTCTCTGTAACAGTTCTTCTGCACCCGAGTCTCCAAACTCTGCTCTCTGTAACAGGACTTTCGCACCTCAGTCTCCAACCTGTGCTCTCTGCAAAAGTCCTTCTGCATCCCAGTCTCCAAACTCTGCTCTCTACAACAGTCCTTCTGCACCCTAGTTACCAACATCTGCTCTCTGCAACAGACCTTCTGCACCCCAGTCTCCAACATCTGCTCTCTGCAACAGATCTTCTGCACCTCAGTCTGAAAATTCTGCTCTATGCAAAGAACCTTCTGCACCCCAGTCTCCTACCTCTCCTCTCTGTAATAGTCCTTCTGAACCTCAGTCTCCCAACTCTGCTCTCTTTATGATCCTTCTACAACAAAGTCTTTAAACTCTGCACCCTGTAACAGTCCTTCTGCAAAACAGTCTCCAATCTCTGCTCTCTGTAACAGGACTTTTGCAACCCAGTCTCCAAACTCTGCTCTCTGTAGTAGGCCTTCTGCACCCCAGTCTCCAACCTACTCTCTGCAACGATTATTCTCCACCCAATTCTCCAACCTCTGTTCTCTGTAAGATACTTCTGCACTCCAGTTTCCAAACTCTGCTCTCTGTAACATTTCTTCTCCACCCCAGTCTCCAACCTCTGTCCTCTGCAACAGTCCTTCTGCTCCCCTGTCTCCGAGATCTGCTCTCTGTAACAGACCTTATGTACCGCAGTTTCCAACCTCTGCTCTCTGTAAAGGTCCTTCTACAAACCAGTCTCCAACCTCTGCTTTTTTGAATTAGTCCTTCTGAACTCAGTCTCCAACCTCTGCTCTTTGTATCTATCCTTCTGCCCCTCAGTGTCCAACCTGTGCTTTCTGTAACAGTCGTTCTTTACCCCAGTCTTAAACCTCTGCTCTCTGTAACAGTCCTTCTATACCGCAGTATCCAACCTCTGTACTCTGTAAGGATCCTTCTGCACCCCAATTTCAAACCTCTGCTTTCTGTAACAGTCCTTTTGCACGTCAGTCTCCAATATCTGCTCTCTGTAAGTTCCTTCAGAAAACCAGTCTCAAAACTCTGCTCTCTGTAACAGTCCTTCTGCACCCCAGTCTCTAAACTCTTCTCTCTGTAAGAGGCCTTCTGCACGCCAGTCTCAAAACTCTGCTCTATATAGCAGGCCTTCTGCACACCAGTTTTCATCCTATGCTCTCTGCAACGATCCTTTTGCACCCCAGTCTCGAAACTTTGCTCTCTGCAATGATCCTACAGCACCCCAGTCTCCAACCTCTGATCTCTGCAAAAGTCCTTCTGCACCTCAGTCTCCAAATTCTGCTCTCTGTAAGATCGTTTTGCACCCCTGTCTCCAACCTCTGCTCTGTGTAACAGTCCTTCTGCACCCCAGTCTCGAACTTCTGCTCTCTGCAAGAGTCATTCTGCACCCCAGTCTCCAAACTCTGCTCTCTGCAACAGTCCTTCTGCACCCTAGTTACCAACATCTGCTCTCTGGTACAGTACATCTGCACCCCAGTCTTCAACCTCTGCTCTTTTTAACAGTCCTCCTGTACGGCAGTATCCAAACTTTGCTCTCTGTAACGGTCTTTCTGCATCCCAGACTCCAATCTCTGCTTTCTGTATAAGTCCTTCTGTACCCCAGTCTCCAAACTCTGATCTTTGTAAGAGTCCTTCTGCATCTCAGTCTCTAACCTCTGATCTCTGCAGAGTCCTTCTGCAACTCAGTCTCCAAATTCTGCTCTCTGTAAGATCCTTCTGCACCCCTGTATTTAACTTCTGCTCTCTGAAACTGTCCTGCTGCACCCGAGTCTTCAAATTCTGCTCTCTGTAACAGGACTGCCGCACCTCAGTCTCCAACCTCTGCTCCCTGTAACAGTCCTTCTGCATCCCAGTCTCCAACCTCTGCTTTCTACAACAGTCCTTCAGGACCCTAGTTACCAACATCTGCTCTCTGCAAAAGTCCTTCTGCACTCCAGTCTCCAACATCTGCTCTCTGCAAAAGTCCTTCTGCACTCCAGTCTCCAACATCTGCTCTCTGCAACAGTCATTCTGCACCTCAGTCTAAAAACTCTGCTCTCTACAACGACCCTTCTTCACCCTATTCTCCTACCTCTGTTCTCTGTAACAGTCCTTCTGCACCTCAGTCTGAAACCTCTACTCTCTACGATCCTTCTCCACCCCAGTTTCCAACCAGTGCTCTTTGTAAAAGTCCACATGCACCTTAGTCTCGAACCTCTGCTCTCTGTAACAGAACTTCTGCAACCCAGTCTTCAAACTCTGCTCTCTGTCACAGAACTTCTGCAACCCAGTCTTCAAACTCTGCTCTGTGTAACAGGCCTTCTTCACCCCAGTCTCCAACCTCTTCTCTCTGCAACTATTCTCCACATCAGTCTCCAACTTCTGCTCTCTGCAACAGTCCTTTTGCACCCCAGTCTCTAAACTCTGCTCTCTGGAAGATCCATCTGAACCCCAGTCTCCAACCTCTGCTTTCTGTAACAGTCCTTCTGCAACCCAGTCTCCAAACTCTGCTCTCTGTAAGAGTCCTTCTGCACCCCAGTCTTCAAACTCTGCTATCTGTAACAGTCCTTCTGCTCCTCATTCTCCAAACTCTTCTCTCTGCAACAGTCATTCTGCTCCCGAGTCTCTGAGATCAGCTCTCTGTAACAGTCCTTCTGTACCGCAGTGTCCAACCTGTGCACTCAGTTTCAGTTTTTCTACACCCCAGTCTTCAAATTCTGCTTTCTGTATCAGCTTGTCTGAACCCCAGGATCCAACCTCTGTTCTCTGTAACTTTCCTTCTGCACCTCAGTCTCCAACTTGTGCTCTCTGTAAGAGTCCTTCTGCATCCCAGTCTCCAACCTCTGCTCTCGGTAACAGTCCTAAACCGCCGTCTGCAAACTCTGCTCTTTTTCACGGTACTTCTGCACCCCAATTTCCAACCTCTGCTTCCTTTAACAGTCCTTCTACACCTCAGTCTCCAAACTATGCTCTCTGCAAAAGTCCTTCTACACCCCACTCTCCAACATCTTGTCTCTTCAACAGTCCTTCTGCATTACAGTGTGAAAACTCTGCTGTCTGCAACGAACCTCCTGCACCCCAGTCTCCTACCTCAGGTGTCTGTTACAATCCTTCTGCACCTCAGTCTCCATCATCTACTCTCTGTAAGATCGATCTGAACCCCAGTCTCTTACCTCTGCTCTCTGTAACAGTTTTTCTGCACCTCAGTCTCCAACCTCTTCTCTCTGCAACAGTTCTTCTGCACCCCAGTCTCCAACATCTGCTCTTTGTAACAGTCTTTCTGCACCTCAGTCTCCAAACTCTGTCTCTGCAACAGCCTTCTGCACCCCAGTCTGCAAACTCTGCTCTCTGCAACGATCTTTCTGGACCCCAGTCTCCAACGTCTGCTCTCTGCAACAGTCCTTGTGCACCACAGTCTCCAACCTGTGCTCTCTGTAAGATCTTTCTGAACTCCAGTATCCAAACTCTGCTCTCTAACATTCCTTCTAGACCCCAGTCGCCAACCTCTCCTTTATGCAAGGGTCCTGTGGCACCCCTGTCTCCAAACTCTGTTCTCTGCAAAAGTCTTTCTGCTCCCCAGTTTCCAGTATCTGCTCTCTGTCACAATCTTTCTGAACCACAGTCACCAAACTCTTCTCTCTGTAACGGTCCTTCTGCACCCCAGTCTCCAACCTCTGCTTTCTGTATCAGTCCTTCTGAAACCCAGTCTCTAACCTCTGCTCTCTGTGTCTATCCTTCTGCACCTCAGTCTCCAAACTGTGCTTTCTGTAACAGTCCTTCTGCACCCATGTCTCCAACCTCAGCTCTCTGTATCAGTCCTTTATACCGTAGTCTCCAACCTCTGCTCTCTGTAACGGTCCATCTGCACCCCAGTTTCCAACCTCTGCTTTCTGTAACAGTCCTTCTGCACCTCAGTCTCCAAACTCTGCTCTCCATAACAGTCCTTCTACACCTCAATCTCCAACCTCGTCTCTCTGTAACACTACTTCTGCACCTTAGTCTGAAACCTCTGCTCTCCACAATCATTCTGCACCCCATTTTCCAACCACTGCTCTCTGTAACAGTCCACCTGCACCTTAGTCTCCAATCTTTGCTCTCTGTAAGATCTTTCAGCAACCCAGTTAAAACTCTGCTCTCTATAACAGTCCTTCTGCACCCCAGTCTTCAAACTCTCCTCTCTGTAACAGGCCTTCTGTACGCCAGTCTAAAAATCTGCTCTCTGTAGCAGGCCTTTTGAACCCCAGTCTCGAAACTCTGCTCTCTGCAACGATCCTTCTGCACCCCAGTATTTAAACTCTGCTTTCTGGAATGATCCTACTGCACCCCAGTCTCCAACCTCTGATCTCTACAACAGTCCTTCTGCACTTCATTCTCCAAATTCTGCTCTCTGTAAGATCCTTCTGCACCGCTGTCTCCAACCTCTGCTCTTTGTAACAGTCCTTCTGCACCCCAGTCTCCCACCTCTGCTCTCCACAACAGTTCTTCTGCACCCGAGTCTCCAAACTCTGCTCTCTGCAACAGTCCTTCGGCACCCTAGTTACCAACATCTGCTCTCTTTTATAGTCCTTCTGCACCCTAGTCTCCAACCTCTCCTCTCTGTAACAGTTCTCCTGTACTGCAGAATCCAAACTCTGCTCTCTGTAACGGTCTTTCTGTACCCCAGACTCCAATATCTGCTTTCTGTATCAGTCCTTCTGCACCCCAGTCTCCAACCTCTGCTCTCTATAACAGTCCTTCTGCACCTCAGTCTCCAACCTCTGCTCTCTGCAACAGTCCTTCTACATCCCAGTCAAAAACCTCTACTCTCTGTAACAGTGCTTCTTAACCTCAGTCTCCAACCTCTGCTCTCTGTAAGATCCTTCTGCAACCCAGTCTCCAAACACTTCTCTTTGTAACAGTCCTTAATCACCCCAGTCTCCAAACTCTGCTCTCTGTAACAGGCTTTCTGCACCCCAGTCTCAAACCTCTGCTCTCTATAACAGTCCTTCTGCACCTCAGTCTCCAAACTCTGCTCTCTGAAACGGTCCTTCTACATCCCAGTCTAAAACCTCTACTCTCTGTAACAGTGCTTCTTCACCTCAGTCTCCAACCTCTGCTCTCTGTAAGATTCTTCTGCAACCCAGTCTCCAAACTCTTCTCTCTGTAACAGTCCTTAATCACCACAGTCTCCAAACCCTGCTCACTGTAACAGGCCTTCTGCACCCCAGTCTCCAACCTCTGCTCTCTTTATCAGTCCATCTGCACGCCAGTCTCCAACGTCTGCTCTCTGCAATGATCCTTCTGCACCCCATCTCCAAACTCTGTTCGCTGCAACAGTCCTTGTGCAACCAAGTCTAAAACATCTGCTCTCTGCATCATTTCTTCTGTACCTCAGTCTGAAAACTCTGCTCTCTGCAATAATCCTTCTGCACCCCAGTCTTCAACCTCTTCTCTCTGTAACAGTCCTTCTGTACTGGAGACTCCAACCTCTGTTGTCTGTAATAGTTCTCCTGTACCCCAGTCTTCAACCTCTACTTTCTATATCATTCCTCCTGCACCCCTGTCTCAATTCTCCGCTCGCTATAACAGTCCTTCTGCACCTCAGTCTTCAACCTCTGCTCTATGCAACAGTTCCTTCTGAACCCAAATCTCCAAATTCTGATCTATGCAAAAGTACTTCTGCACCCCAGTATCCAACCTCTGCTCTCTGTAACAATCCTTCTGCACCCTAATCTCCAAATTCTGCTCTCCGTAGAAGTCCTTCTTCACCACAGTCTCCAACCTCTGCTCACTGTAATATGCTTCTGTACCCCAGTCTTCAAACTCTACTTTCTGTTACAATCTTTCTGCACCTCAGTCTCCAACCTCTTCTCTCTGCAATGGTCGTTCTGCAACCCTGTCTTAAACCTCTGTTTTGCAACAGTCCTTCTGCTCCCCGGTATCAAATCTCTGCTCTCTGTAAAAGTACTTTTGTATCCCCTTCTCCAATCTCTGCTCTCTGTAACGGTCTTTCTGCACCCCTTTCTCCACCCTCTGCTTTCTGTATCAGTCCTGCACCACAGTCTCCAACCTCTGCTCACAGTCCTTCTACACCTCAGTCTCTATCCTCTTCTCTCTGAAACAGTCCTTCTGCAACCAAGTCTCCAACCTCTGCTCTCTGCAACAATCCTTCTGCACCCCAGTCTCCAGCCTCCGCTCTGTGTAAGATTATTCTGCACCCCAGTCTTCAACCTTTGCTATCTTCAACAGTCCTTCAGCACCTAAGTCGACAACCTCTGTTCCCTGCAACAGTCCTTCTGCACCCCAGTCTCCAAACTTTTCTCTGTGTAACAGTTCTTCTGCACCGCAGTCTCCAACCTCTGCTCTCTATAATGGTCCTTCAGCACCCCAGTCTCAAACCTCTTCTTTCGTATAAGTCTTTCTGCACCTCAGTCTCCAACCGCTGCTTTCTTTAACAGTCCTTCTGCACCTCAGTCTTCAACCTATACTATCCGCATTTGTCTTTCTGCACCTCCGTCTTCAAACTCAACACTCTGTAACAGTCCTTCTGCATCTCAGTCTCCAAACTCTACTCTCTGTAAGATCCTTTTGCAAACCAATCTCCAAAATCTGCACTCTGTAACAGTCCTTCTACACCTCAGTCTCCACCCTCTGATCTCTGCAACAGTCTTTTTGCACCCCAATCTCCAACACGTGCTCTCTTCAACAGTCCTTCTATACCCCAGTCTCCAACCTCTGCTCTGCTCTCTTAAACAGTCCTTCTGCACCCCACTCTCCAACCTCTGCTCTCTGTAGCAGTCATTCTGCACCTCAGTCTCCAAACTCTGCTCTCTGAAAGAAACTTCTACAACCCTGTCTCCAACCTCTTCTCTCTTCAACAGTCCTTTGGCACCCCAGTCTCCAACCTCTGCTCTCTGCCATAATCCATCAGCACCCCAGTCTCCAACCTGTGCTCTCTGTAACTGTCCTTCTGCACCACAGTCTCCAACCTCTTATCCCTGTAACGATCCTTATGCACCCCAGCCTCCAACATCTGCTCTCTGCAACGATCCTTATGCACCCCAGTCTCCAACATCTGCTCTCTGTAACGGTCCTTCTGCACCCCAGTCTCAAACCTCTGCTTTCTGTGTAAGTCCTTCTGAACCACGGTATTCAACCTCTGCTCTCTGTAACAGTCCTTCTGAACCTCTGTCTCCAACCTCTGAACTCTGCAACCTTACTTGTGCACCCCATTCTCTAACCTCTGCTCTCTGTAACAGTCCTTCTGCACCCCATTCTCTAACCTCTGCTCTCTGCAACAGTTCGTCTGCACTGCAGTCTCCAACCTCTACTATATGAAAGATCCTTCTGCACCCCAGTCTTGATCTCTTCATTTTGTATCAGTAATTCTGCACCCCAGTCTCCAACCTTTGCTCTCTGTAACATTCTTTCTGAACCCCAGTCTCCAAACTCTGCTCTCTGCAACAGTGCTTCTGAACCCCAGTCTCCAATATCTGCACTCTAAAACAGTTCTTCTATAAATCATTCTCCAAACTCTGCTCTCTGTAACAGTCCTCCTGTATTGCAATCTCCGAACTCTGCTCTCTGCAACGGTCCATCTGCACCCTATTCTCTAACCTGCAACAGTCCTTCTGCACCCAAGTCTCCAACACCTGCTTCCTGCAACAGTCATTCTTCACCCCATTCTCCAAACTCTGCTATCTGCAACAGTCCTTCTGCATCCCAGTCTCCAAACTCTGCTCTCTGTAACAAGCCTTCTGCACTTCAGTCTCCATCCTTTGTTCTCTGTAACAGTCCTTCTGCACCCCAGTCTCAAACCTCTGCTCTCTACAAAGATCCTTCTGCACCCCAGTCTCCAAACTCTGCTCTCTGTAACAAGCCTTCTGCACTTCAGTCTCCAAACTTTGTTCTCTGTAACAGTCCTTCTGCACCCCAGTCTCAAACCTCTGCTCTCTACAAATATCCTTCTGCACCCCAGTCTCCAACCTCTGTATTTTCCTACAGTCCTTCTGCACCTCAGTCTGAAAATTCCGTTCTCTGCAACGATCCTTCTGCACCCCAGTCTCCAAACTCTGCTCTCTGTAACAATCCTGTTCCATCTCAGTCTCCAACCTCTGCTCTCTGTAAGATTCTTCTGCAACCTTGTCTCTAAACTCTGCTCTTTGTAACAGTCTTTCTGCACCCCAGTCTCAAACCTCTGCTCTGTGCAACAGTTCGTCTGCACCTCAGTCTCCAACCTCTGTTCTATGAAAGATCCTTCAGCACTCCAGTCTCCAAACTTCGATCTCCGTAACAGTCCTTCTTCACCAGAGTCTCCAACCTTTGCTCGCAGTAACAATTCTTCTGAACCTCAGTCTCCAACATCTGCTCTCTGCAATGGTCCTTCTGCACCCCATTTTCCAACCTCTGTTGTCTGCTAGAGTACTTAAGAATGTCAGTCTCTAACCTCTGCTCTCTGCAAAAATCCTTCTGCACCCCAGTCTCCAACCATTGCTTTCGGTAACATTTCTTCTGCACCTCAGTCTCCAAACACTGCTCTATGTAAGATCCTTCTGCCACCCAGTCTCCAAACTCTGCTCTCTGTAACAGTCCTTCTGCACCCAGTCTCCAACCTCTGCTCTGTGCACCAGTTCGTCTGCACCCCACTCTCCAGTCTCTGCTCTCTGTAAGATCCTTCTGCACCCCAATCTTCAAACTCTGATCTCTGTAACAGTCCTTTTTCACCTCAGGCTCCAACCTCTGCTCCCTGCAAATATCCTTCTGCACCCCAGTCTCCAACTTCTTCTCTCTGCAACAGTTCTTCTTCACCCCAGTCTTTAACATCTACTCTCTGAAACAATCCTTCTACATCCCATTCTCCAACCTCTGCTCTCTGCAACAGTCATTCTGTACCCTGGTCTCCACCCTCTGCTCTCTGTAACAGTCCTTCTGTACTGCAGTCTCCAAACTCTGCTCTCTGTAAGGTTCATTCTGGACCCAAGTCTCCAACCTCTGCTTTCTGTATCAGTTCTTCTGCACCCCAGTCTCCAAACTCTGCACTCTGTTACAGTCCTTTTACACTCCAGTCTTCAACCTCTGCTCTGTGTAACAGTCCTTCTGGAACCAAGTTTCTAATCGCTGCTCTCTGCTACGATCCTTCTGCATCGCAGTCTCCAATATCTGCTCTCTGCAACCGTCCTTCTGCACCCAAGTCTCCGACCTCTACTTTCTGCAACGATCTTTCTGCACACCAGTCTCCATCCTCTGCTCTCTGAAATAATCCTACTGCACCCCAGTCGTCACCCTCTGCTCTCTGTAACAGTCCTTCTGCACAGCAGTCTCCAAACTCTGCTCTACGTAATATTTTTCTGCAACCCAATCTCCAAACTCTGCTCTCTGTAACATCCCTTCTGTACGCAGTCTCCAACCTCTGCTCTCTATAACAGGCCTTCTGAACCCCAGACTCGGAACTCTGCTCTCTTTATCAGTCCTTCTGCACCCCAGTCTCCAAACTCTGATCTCTATAACAGTCTTTCTGCAATTTAGTCTCCTACCTCTGCTCTCTGCTACAGTTCTTCTGCACACCAGTCTCCAACATCTGCACTCTGAAACAATTCTTCTCCACTCCAGTCTCAAAACTCTGCTCTCTGTAACAGTCCTCCTGTATTGCAGTCTTTAAATTCTGCTCTCTGAAATGGTCCTTCTGCACCTCAGTCTCCAACCTCTGCTTTCTGTATCAGTCCTTCTGCACCCCAGTCTCCAACCTCTGCTATATGAAACAGTCCTGCACCTCAGTATTCAAATTCTACTCTCTGCAGAAGTCCTTCTGCACCCAAGTCTCCAACACCTGCTCGCTGCAACAGTCCTTCTTCACCCCAGTTTCCAACCTCTGCTATCTGCAACAGTCTTTCTGCACCCCAATCTCCAAACTCTGCTCTCTGTAACAGTTCTTCTGCACCCAAGTCTCCAACCTCTGCTCTCTGCAACAGTTCATCTACACCCCAGTATTCAACCTCTGCTTTGTTTAACAGTCCTTCTGCACCCCAGTCTCCAACCTCTGCTCTCTGTAACAGTCCTTCTTCACCATATTCTCCAACCTCTGCTTTCTGTTACAGTCTTTGTATACCGCAGTCTCCAACCTCTGCTCTCTGTAACGGTCCCTCTGCACTCCAATTTCTAAACTCTGCTTTGTGTAACAGTCTTTCTGCACCTCAGTCACCAAACTCTGCTCTCTGTAACTGTCCTTCTGCACCTCAGTCTCCAACGTCTGCTTTCTGTAACAGTCCTTCTGCACCTCAGTCTGAAACCTCTGCTCTCTGCATGATCCTTCTGCACACCAGTCTTTAACCACTGCTCTCTGTAACAGTCGTCCTGCACCTCAGTCCCAAAGCCCTGCTCTGTAAAATCCTTGTACATCCCAGCCTCAAAACTCTGCTCTCTATAACAGTCCTTCTGCAACCCAGACTCAAAACTCTGCTCTCTATAACAGTCCTTCCTCAACCCAGTCTCCAGCCTTTGCTCTCTGTAGCAGGCCTTCTGCACCCCAGTCTTCAATCTCTGCTCTCTGAAACAGTCCTTCTGCACGCCTGTCTCCAACCTCTGCTCTCTGTAATTGTCCTTTTGCACCCCAGTCTCCCACATCAGCTTTCTGAATCATAATTCTTCACGCCAGTCTCCAACGTCTTCCTGTGTAATAGTCCTTCTGCATCTCAGTCTCCAAACTCTGCTCTCTGTAACAGTTCTTCTGCACCCCAGTCTCGAAACTCTGCTCTGTGTAACAGTCCTTCTACACCCGAGTCTCCAAACTCTGCTTTCTGTAACAATCCTTCTGCACCCCAGTCTCCAACCTCTGCTCTTTGTGCAGTTCTTCTGCACCACAATCTCCAAACTCTGGTCTCTGTAACACTCCTTTGCACCCCAGTCTATATCCTCTGCTCTCTGTTAGAATCCTTATGCACCCCAGTCTCCGACCGCTGCTCTCTGTAAAAGTCCTTCTGTACCTCAGTCTCAAACCTCTGCTATATGTAACGCAACTTCTGCAGCCCAGTCTCAAACATCTGCTCTCTGCAATGATCCTTCTTCTACCCATTGTCTAAACTCCGCTCTCTGTAACAGTCCTTTTGTATCGAAGTCTCCAACCTCTTCTCTTTGTAATGGTCTTTCTGCTCACCAATTGCCAACCTCTGGTTTCTGTAACAGTCTTTCTTCACCTCAGACTCCAAACTCTGCTCTCTGTAAAAGTCCTTCTTTGCCTCATTCCGAATCCTCTGCTCTCTGCAACGATCCTTCTGCACCCTGGTATACAACCTGTGCTCTCTGTAACAGTCCTTCTGCACCCCAGTCTCCAAAATCTGCTCTTTGTAACAGTCCTTTTGCACCCCAGTATCCAATGTCTGCTCTCTGTTAAATCCTTCTGCACCTCAGTCTCCAAACTTTGCTCTCTGTAATGGTCCCTCTGCACCCCAGTCTCCAAATCTGCTCACTACAACGATCCTTCTTCTCCACAGGCTCCAAAATCTGCTCTCTGCAATGGTCTTTCTGCACCCCAGTCTCCAAACTCTGCTCTCTGTTACATTCCTTCTGTACCGCAGTCTCCAAACTCTTCTCTCTGTAATGATCCTTCTGAACCCCAATTACCAACCTCTGCTTTCTGTAACAGTCCTTCTGCACCTCAGACTCCAACCTCTTCTCTCTGTAACAGTCCTTCTGAGCCTCAGTCTGAAACCTCTGCTCTCTGTAATGGTCCCTCTAAATCCCAATCTCAAACCTCTGCTCTCTGTAACAGTCCTTCTGCACCCCAGTATCCAACCTCTGCTCTCTGTATAAGTCCTTTTGCAACTCAGTCTCCAAACTTTGCTTTCTATAATGGTCCTTCTGCACCCCATTCTCCAACCTATGCTCTCTGTAACAGGTCTTCTGCAACCCAGTCTCCAAACTCTCCTCTGTAACAGGACTTCTGCACCCCAGTCTCCAACCACTTCTCTATGCAAGGAGCCTTCTGCACCTCAGTCTCCAAACTCTGTTCTCTGCAACAGTCCTTCTGCACCCCAGGCTTCAAAGTCTGCTCTCTGTAATAGTCCTTGTGTACCGCAGTCTCCAGCCTCTGCTCTCTGTAAAATCCTTCTGCACCCAAGTTTCCATACTCTGCTCTCTGTGATATTCCTTTTTAACCACAGTATCCAGCCTCTTGTCTTTGTAACAGTACTTCTGTACCACAGTCTCCAATCTCTGCTCACTACAACATTTCTTCTGCACACCACTCTCCAAACTGTGCTCTTTGTAACTGTCTTTCTGACCCCAGTCTCCAACCTCTGTTCTCTAACTATCCTTCTGCACCTCAGTCTCCAACCTCTGCTTTCTGCAACGATCCTTCTGAACCTCAGTTTGCAAACTCTGCTCTCTGTAACGATCCTTCTGCATTCCAGGTTCCCACCTCTGCTCTCTGTAACAGTCCTTGTACACCTGTGTCTCCAAACTCTCCTCTCTGTACCAATCCTTCTGCACCTCAGTCTCCAATCTCTGCTCTCTTTAGCAGTCCTTCTGCACCTCAGTCTCCAACCGATGCTCTCTGTAACAGGCTTTCTGCACCCCAGTCTCCAACCTTTGCTCTCTATAACAGTTCTTCTGCACCCCAATCTCGAACCTCTACTCTCTGTAACAGTCCTTCTGCAACCCAGTCTCCAACCTCTTCTCTCTGCAACGATCCTTCTGCACCTCAGTCTCCAACCTCTGCTCTCTGCAACAGTCCTTCTGCACCCCAGTCTCCAGACTCTGCTCTGTTTAAGATCCTTTTGCATCTCTTTCTCCAATCTCTGCTCTCTGTAACAGTCCTCCTGCACCCCAGTATCCAACCTCTGCTCTTTGTAAAAGTCCTTTTGCACCTCAATCTCCAAACTTTACTCGCTGTAATGGTCTTTCTGCACCCAATTCTCAAACCTCTGCTCTCTGTAACGGGCCCTCTGCAACCCAGTCTCCAAACTCTGCTCTGTAACAGGACTTCTGCACCCCAGTCTCTAACCAATCTCTACGCAACAATCCTTCTGCACCTCAGTCTTCAACCTCTGTTCTCTGAAACAGTTCTTCTGCTCCCAAGGCTTCAAACTCTGCTCTCTGTTATAGTCATTCTGTACGACAGTCTCCAGCCTCTGCTGTCTGTAACGGTCATTCTGCACCCCAGTTTCCAAATGCTGCTTTGTGTATCAGTTATTCTGCACCCCAGTCTCCAACCAGTGCTCTCTGTAAAAGTCCTTCTGCACCTGAGTCTCCAACGTTTGCTTTCTGCAACAGTCCTTCTGCACCCCAGTCTCAAACCTCTGCTCTCTGCAACAGTCCTTCTGCACCCCAGTCTCCAACCTCTGCGCTCTGCCTTGATCCTTCTGCACCACATCTCCAATGTCTGTTCTCTTCAACAGTCTTTCTGACCCCAGTCTCAAGCCTCTGCTCTCTGCAAAATCCTTCTGCACCCCAGTTTCCAAACTCTGCTCTCTGTGACATTCCTTCTGAACCCCAGTCTCCAGCCTCTTGTCTTTGTAACAGTACTTCTGTACCACAGTCTCCAATCTCTGCTCACTGAAACATTTCTTCTGCACACCACTCTCAAACTTTACTCTCTGTAACTGTCTTTCTGACCCCAGTCTCCAACCTCTGCTCTCTGTAACGATCCTTCTGCACCTCAGTCTCCAACCTCAGCTCCTTGCAATGATCCTTCTGAACCTCAGTTTGCAACCTCTGCTCTCTGCAACCATCCTTCTGCACCCCAGTTTCCCAACTCTGCTGTCTGTAACAGTCCTTCTACACCTCTGTCTCCAACCTCTCCTCTCTGTACCAATCCTCTGCACCTCAGTCTCCAACCTCAGCTCTCTTTAACAGTCCTTCTGTACATCAGTCTTTAACCGATGCTCTCTGTAACAGGCTTTCTGCACCCCAATCTCCAACCTTTGCTCTCTGTAACAGTTTTTCTGCACCCCAATCTCGAATCTCTGCTCTCTGTAACAGTGTTTCTGCAACCCAGTCTCCAACCACTTCTCTCTGCAACGATCCTTCTGCACCTCAGTAGCCAACCTCTGCTCTCTGCAACAGTCCTTCTGCACCCCAGTCTCCAGACTCTGCTCTCTTTAAGATCTTTTTGCATCCCTTTCTCCAACCTCTGCTCTCTGTAACAGTCCTCCTGCACCCCAGTATCCAACCTCTGCTCTCTGTAAAATTCCTTCTGCACCTCAGTCTCCAACCTCTTCTCTATGCAACGATCCTTCTGCACCTCATTCTCCAACTTCTGCTCTCTGCAACAGTCCTTCTAAACTCCAGTCTCCAACCTCTGCAACAATCCTTCTGCATCCCAGTTTCCTATAACTGCTCTCTGAAACAGTTTTTCGGCACCCCAATCTCCAACTTCTGCTCTCTGCTACAGTACTCCTGCACCCCAGTCTCCAACCTCTGCTCTCTGCAATATTTCTTCTGCACCCCAGTATCCAACCTGTGTTTTTGTAACTGTCAAGCTGCACCCCAGTCTCCAAACTCTGCTCTCTGTAGCGATCTTTCTGCACTTCATTCTCCAACCTCTGCTCTTTGCAACGAAACTTCTGCACCCCAGTCTCCAACGTCTCCTTTCTGTAAAAGTCTTTCTGCACCTCATTCTCCAAGTTCTGCAATCTGTAACAGTCCTTCTGCACCCAAGTCTCCAACATCTGCTCTCTGCAACAGTCCTCGTACACCTCAGTCTCCAAAATCTGCTCTCTGAAACAGTCCTTCTGCACTCCAGTCTCCAACCTCTGCTCTCAGTAACAGTTCTTCTGAACCCCAATCTCCAAACTCTGCTCTCTGTAACACTCCTTCTGCACCCTAGGCTCCACCCTTTACTCTCTGTAAAAGTTCTTCTGCACCTCAGTCTCCAACCTCTGTTCTCTGTATGATCCTTCTACAACCCATTCTCCAAATGCTGCTCTCTGTAATAGTCCTTCTGCACCCCAGTCTCCAAACTCTGCTCTCTGTAACAGGCCTTCTGCACCTCAGTCTTCAACTTCTGCTCTATGTAACAGGCCTTCTGCACCCCAGTCTCCAACCTGTGCTCTCTGCAACGATCCTTCTGCACCCTAGTCTTCAAACTCTGCTCTCTGTAACAGTCTTTCTGCACCCCAGGATCCTACATCTGCTCTCTGAAAAAGTCCTTCGGCATCTCAGTCTGAAAACTCTGCTCTCTGCAAAAATCCTTCTGCACCCGAGTTTCCAACTCTTGCTCTCTGTAGCAGTCCTTCTGAACCTCAGTCTCCAAAATGCTCTCTGTAACAGTCCTTCTGCACCCCAGTCTCCAAAGTCTGCTCTCTGTAACAGACCTTCTGCACCCCGGTCTCTATTCTCTGCTCTCTGTAACAGGCCTTCTGCACCCCAGTCTTCAACCTTTTCTCTCTGGAAGTATCCTTATTCACCTCAGTCTCCAACCTCTGCTCTCTGCAACAGTCATTCTGTATCACAGTCTCCAACCTTTTCTCTCTTTAACGGTCCTTCTGCACCCCAGTCTCAAACCTCTGATTTCTGTATCAGTCTTTCTGCACAACAGTTTCAACCTCTTCTGTCTGTAACAGTCCTTCTGAACCTCTGTCTCCAACCTCGGCTCTCTGCAACCTTAATTCTACACCCCATTTTCTAACCTCTTCTCTCTCCAACAGTCTTTCTGAACCAAAGTCTTCAACATCTGCTCTCTGCAACAGTCCTTTTTTACCATAGTCTTTAAAATCTGCTTTCTATACCAGTCCTTCTGTACTGCAGTCTCCAAACTCTGCTCTCTGTAACCTTAATTCTGCACCACAGGCTCCAACCTCTTCTTTCTTTATCAGTACTTCTGCACCCCAGTCTCCAAACTCTGATCTCTGTAATATTCTTACTGCACCTCAGTCTCCAACTTCTGCTCTATGCGACAGTTCTTCTACAGCCCAGTCTCCAACCTCTGCTCTCTGCAACAGTTCTTCTACACCACAGCCTCCAACATCTGCTCTCTGTAGCAGTCCTCCTGTATTGCAGTCTCCAAACTTTGCTTTCTGTAACGGTCCTTTTACACACCAGACTCCAACCTCTGTTTTCTGTATAAGTCCTTCTGCACCCTAGTCTCCAAACTCTACTCTCTCTGACAGTCGTTCTGCTCCTCAGTCTCCAAAATCTTCTCTCTGCAACAGTCCTTCTGCACCCAATTCTCCAGCACCTGCTACCTGCAACAGTCCTTCTACTCCCCAGTCTCCAACCTCTGCTCTCTGCAATGGTTCTTCTGCACCTCAGTCTGCAACGTCTACTCTCTGTAACATTTATTCTGCACTTCAGTCTTCCAACTCTGATCTCTGTAAAATCCTTCTGCAACCCAGTCTCCAAACTCTGCCCTCTTCAACGATCCTTCTGCACCCCAGTTTTCAAACTATGCTCTCTGTAGCAGTCCAGATGCACCTCAGTCTCAAAACTCTGCTCTCTATAAGATGCTTCTGAAACCCTGTCTCAAAACTCTGCTCTCTGTAACAGTCCTTCTGCACCCCAGTCTCCAAATTCTTCTCTCTGCAACAGTCCTTCTAAACCCCAGTCTCCAACCTCTGCTCTATGCAACAGTCCTTCTGCACCACAGTCTCCAACATCTATTCTCTGTAAAAATTATTCTTCACCTCAGTTCCCAAACTCTGATCTCTGCTCCATCCTCTGCTCTCTGTAAAAATCCTTTTGCAACCGAGTCTCAAACCTCTGCTCTCTCCAACGATGCTTCTACACCCAGTATACAACATCTGTTCTCTGCAACAGTGCTTCTGCACCTCAGTCTGATAACTCTGCTCTCTGCAATGATCCTTGGACAACCCAGTCCCAAACTCTGCTTTCTGTAACAGTCTTTGTGCACGTAATTCTCCAACCTCTGCTATCTGTAACAGTCCTTCTGCACCCCCGTCTCCAAGCTCTGCTCTGTGTAAGATCCTTCTGCACCCAGGTTTCCAAACTCTGCTCTCTGTAAAATTCCTTCTGGTACCCAGTCTCCAACCTCTTCTTTCTGTAACAGTCCTTCTGCTCCCCAGTCTCCAAGCCCTGCTCTCTATAACAGTCCTTCTGTACCGCAGTCTCCAAACTCTGCTCTCTGCAACGATCCTTCTGCACCCCATTCTCCAAGCTCTGTTGTCTGCAAGAGTTCTTCAGCACCTCAGGCTCCAACCTCTTCTTTCTGCAACAATTCTTTTGCACCCCAGTCTCCAACATCTGCTCTCTGAAAAAGTCCTTCTGCACCCGAGTCTCCAACATCTGCTCTCTGCAACAGTCCTTCTGCATCTCAGTCTGAAAACTTGGCTCTCTGCAATGATCCTTGTGCACCCCAGTATCCAATCTCTGCACTCTGAAACAGTCCTTATGTACTGCAATCTCCAAACTCTGCTCTCTGTAACAGTCCTTCTGCACCCCAGTCTCCACCTTCTGCTTTCTGTATCAGTCCTTTTGCACCCCAGTTTAAAACCTCTGCACTCTGAAACAGTCCTTCTCCACCCCAGTTTCCAACTTCTGCTCTCTGTAACAGTCCTCCTGTAGTGCAGTCTCCAAAATCTGCTCTCTGTAACGGTCCTTCTGCACCCCAGTCTCTAACCTCTGCTTTCTGTATCAGTCCTTCTGCACCCCAGTCTCCAACATCTGCTCTAGGTAACAGTCCTTCAGCACCTCAGTCTCCAAACTGCTGTCTGCAACAGTCCTTCTGCACCCAAGTCTCAAACCTCTGCTCTCTGCAACAGTCCTTCTGCACCTCAGTCTCCAACATTTGCTCTTTGTAAGATTCTTCTGCAACCCAGTCTCCAAACTCTACTCTCTGTAACAGTCCTTCAGCACTCCTTCTCCAAACTCTGTTCTCTGTAACAGTCCTTCTGCACACCAGTCTCAATACTCTGCTCTCTACAACGATCTTTCCCCACCGCAGTTTCCATAATCTGCTCTCTGCAACAGTCCTTCTCCACAACAGTCTCCAACCTCTGCTCTCTGTAACAGTCCTCCCGTAGTGCAGTATCCAAAATCTCCTCTCTCTAACGGTCTTTCTGCACCCCATTCTCCAACCTCGGTTCTCTGTAACACTCCTTCTGAACCTCAGTGTCCAAACTCTGCTCTCTGCATCAGTCCTTCTGCAGCTCAGTCTGAAAACTCTGTTCTCTACAAGGATCCTTCTGCACCCCATTCTCCAAACTCTGATCTCTGCAAAAATTTTTCTGCACCCCAGTGTCTAACTTCTGCTCTCTGTAACAGTCCCGCTGTACCTCAGTCTCCAAACTCTGCTATCTGTAAGATATTTCTGCAATCCTATCTCTAAACCCTGCTTTCTGTAAGAGTCCTTCGGCACCTCAGTCTCCAACCTCTGCTCTCTGTAACAGGCCTTTTGCACCCCCATTTTCCAACCTCTTCTCTCTGTAACAGTGCTTCTGCACCCCAGTCTCCAAACTCTGCTTACTGTATCAGTCCATCTACACCACAATTTCCAACCTCTACTCTCTGTAACAGTCTTTCTGCACCTCAGTCTACAAACTCTGCTCTCTGCAAAAGTCCTTCTGCATCCCAGTATCCAACATCTGCTCTTTACAAGAGTCCTTCTGCAGCAAATCTCCAACCTCTGCCTCTATAACAGTCCTACTGTAACCCAGTCTCCAACATCTGCTTTCTGCAACAGTCATTCTGCACCCCAATCTGAACCTGTGCTCTCTCCAACAGTGCTTATACACCCCAGTGTCCAGCCTCTTCTCTCTACAACAGTCCCTCTGCAAACCAGTCTTCAATCTCTGCTCTATGTAACAATCCTTCTGCACATCAGTGTCCAACCTCTGTTCTGTGCAACGGTCCTTCTTCACCTCAGTCTCCAAAAACTACTCTGTGAAGAAGTACTTCTGAACAACTTCTCCATACTCTGCTCTCTGTAACAGGCCTTCTGCACCCCAGTCTCTCAACTCTGTTTTTTATAAAAATCCTTCTGCACACCAGTCTCAAAATTTTGCTCTCTACAACGATCCTTCTGCCCCGCAGTCTCCAACATCTTCTATATGCAACAGTGCTTCTGCACCCCAGTCTTCAACAAGTGCTCTCTCCAAAAGTCCTTCTGCACCTCAGTCTGAAAACTCTGTTCTCTACAAGGATCCTTCTGCACCCCAGTCTCCAACCTCTGCTGTCTGTAACAGTCCTGCTGCACCTCGCTCTACAACTTCTGCTCTCAGTAAGATCCTTGTGCAACTTTGTATAAAAACTCTGCTCTCTGTGAGAGTTCTTCTGCACCTCAGTCTGAAAACTCTGTTCTCTCCAAGGATCCTTCTGCACCCCAGTCTCCAATCTCTGCTCTCTGTAACAGTCCTTTTGCACCTCAGTCTCCAAACTCAGCTCTCTGCAACGATCCATCTGCACCTCAGTTTCGAAAGTCTACTCTCTGTAACAGTGCTTCTGCACCCCAGTCTCAAACTTCTGCTGTCTGCAACGATCATTCTTCACACCAGTCTCCAACCTCTGCTCTCTGCAACAGTCCTTCTGCACCTCAGTCTGAAATCTCTGTTCTCTGCAACGATCCTTCTGCACCCAAGTCTCCAAAATCTGCTCTCTGTAATAGTCCTGTTGCACCTCAGTCTCAAACCTCTGCTCTCTGTAAGATCCTTCTGCAACCCTGTCTCCAAACTCTACTCTCCGTAATAACCTTCTGCACCCCAGTCTCCAACCTCTGCTCTCAGCAACAGTCCTTCTAAACCCGTCTCCAAATTCTGCTCTCTGCAACAGTCCTACTGCACCCCAGGCTCCAACTTCTGTTCTCTGTAACAATCCTTCTTCACCTCAGTTACCAAACTCTGATCTCTGCAATAGTCCTTCTTCACCACAGTCTCCAAACTCTGCTCTCTGTAGCAATCTTTCTGCACCCCAGTCTCCAAACTCTGCTCTCTGCAAAAGTCGTTCTGCAACACAGTCTCCAAAATCCTCTCTGCAACAGTTCTTCTGCACCTCAGTCTGACAACTCTGCTCTCTGCAACGATCCTTGTGCACTCCAGTCTTTAAACTCTACTTTCTGTTACAGTCTTTCTGCAACTCAGTCTCCAACCTCTGCTCTCTACAAGATCCTTCTGCACACCAGTTTCACAACTCTGCTCTCTGTAATATTCCTTCTGCTCCCCAGTCTCCAATCTCTTCTCTCTGTAACTGTCCTTCTTCTCCGCAGTTTCCAACCTCTGCTCTCTGTAACACTCCTTCTTTACCGCAGTCTCCAACCTCTGCTCTCTGTAACACTCCTTCTTTACCGCAGTCTCCAACCTCTGCTCTGTGTAAGGGTTCTTCTGCACCCCAGTCTCCAACCTTTGCTTTCTGTAACAATACTTCTGCACCCCAGTCTCCAACCTCTACTCTCTGCAACGATGCTTTTGCACCCCATTCTCCAACCTCTGCTCTCTGCAAAAGTCTTTCTGCACCCCAATCTACAAAATCTTCTCTCTGCAAAAGTCCTTCTGAACCTCAGTCTGAAAACTCTGCTCTCTGCAATGATCTTTGTGCACCCCAGTCTCCAAAATCTCCTTTCTGTAACAGTCCTTCTGCACTCCAGCCTCCAACCTCTGCTCTCTGTAAGATCCTTCTGCACCCCAGTTTCAAAATCTGCTCTCTGTAACATTCTTTCTGCTCTTCAGTTTCCAACCTCTGCTCTCTGTATAAGTCCTTCTGCTCCCCAGTCTCCAACCTCTGCTCTTTGTAACAGTTTGTCTGCTCCCCAGTCTCCAACCTCTGTTCTCTGTAACAGTCCTTCTGTACCGCATTCCCAAACCTCTGCTCTCTGTAACGGTTTTCCTGCACCACAGTCTCCAACCTCTCCTTTATGTATCATTCCTTCTGCACCACAGTTTCCAAACTCTGCTCTCTGCAACATTCCTTCTGCACCTCAGTCTTTAGCTCTGCTCTCTGCTACAGTTCTTCTGCACCCCAGTCTCCAAACTCTGCTCTCTGCAACAGTTCTTCTGCACCCCAGTCTCCAAGGTCTGCACTCTGAAATAGTCCTTCTCCACACCAGTCTCCAAACTCTGCTCTCTTAAACAGTCCTCCTGTAGTGCAGTCTCCAAAATCTGCTCTCTGTAAGGGTCCTTCTGCACCCAAGTCTCAAACCTCTGCTGTCTGAAACAGTCCTTCTACACCCCAGTCTGCAGACTCTGCTATCTTTAACAGTCCTCGTGCACCCCAGTCTCCAACCTCTGCTCTCTATAACAATACTTCTGCACCACAGTCTCAAACCTCTGCTCTCACCAACGATCCTTTTGCAACCCATTCTCCAACCTCTGTTCTCTGCAAAAGTCCTTCGGCACCCCAGTCTCCAACATCTCCGCTCTGCAACAGTCCTTCTGAACCTTAGTCTGAAAATTCTGTTCTCTGCAACAATCCTTGTGCACCCCAGTCTCCAAACTCCGCTTTCTGTAACAGTCCTTCTGCACCTCAGTCTCCAAAATCGGCTCTCTGTAACAGTGCATCTGCACCACAGCCTGCAACCTCCGCTCTCTGTAAGATCCTACTGCACCCCAGTTTTCAAATCTGCTCTCTGTAACATTCCTTCTGTTCCCCAGTTTCTAAAATCTGCTCTCTGTAACAGTCCTTCTGCACCCCATTCCTCAACATCTGCTCTCTACAACAGTCCTTCTGCACCCCAGTCTCCAAACTCTGCTCTCTGCAACGATCTTTCTGAACCCCAGTCTCCAACGTCTGCTCTCTGCACCAGTCATTCTGCACCACAGTGTGAAAACTCTGCTCACTGTAGCATTCCTTCTCCACCCCAGTCTCCAACCTCTGTCTTCTGCAACAGTCCTTCTGCTCCCCAGTCTCTGAGACTGCTCTTTGTAACAGTCGTTCTGTACCAGTCTCCAACTTCTGCTCTTTGTAACGGTCCTTCTACACCCCAGTCTCCAAACTCTGCTTTGTTTATCAGTCTGTCTGAACCCCAGTCTCCAACCTCTGTTCTCTGTATCTATCCTTTTGCACCTCAATCTCAACCTGTGCTCTATGTAAGAGTCCCTCTGCACCCCAGTCTCCAACATCTGCCCTCGGTAACAGTCCTATACCGCAGTCTCCAAACTCTGCTCTTCATAACGGTCCTTCTGCACACCAATTTCCAAAATCTGCTTCCTGTAACACTCCTTCTGCACCTGAGTCTCCAAACTCTGCTCTCTGTAACAATCCTTCTACACCTCAGTCTCCAACTTCTGCTCTCTGTAACAGTCCTTCTGCACCTCAGTCTAAAAATTCGGCTCTCTGCACGATCCTTCTGCACCCTAGTTTCCAACCACTTCTCTCGTTAACAGTTCCCCTGCACCTCAGTCTACAATCTCTGCTCTCTGTAAGATCCTTCATCAACCCAGTCTTCAACCACTGCTCTCTGTAACAGACCTTCTGCACCCAAGTCTCCAAATTCTTCTCTCTGCAACAATTCTTTTCCACACCAGTCTCAAACCTCTGCTCTCTGCAACAGACCATTTGCACCAAAGTCGCCAACCTCTGCTCTCTGCAACAGTCCTTCTGCACCCCAGTCTCCAACCTCTGCTCTCTGTAACAGTCCTTCTTCACCTCAGTCTCCAATCTCTGCTCTCTGCAACAGTCCTCTTGCACCACAGTCTCCAAAATCTGCTCTCTGTAAGATCCATCTGAACCCCAGTCTCCAAACTCTACTCTCTGTAACAGTCTTTCTGCACCCCAGTCTCCAACCTCTGCTCTCTGTAACAGTTTTTCTGCTCCTTAATCTCCAAACTCTGCTCTCTGCAACAGTCTTTCTGAACCCCACTCTCAAATCTCTGCTCTCTGCAACAGTCCTTCTACACCCCAGTCTCCAACTCTGCTTTCTGCAACGATTATTCTGGACCCCAGTCTCCAACGTCTGCTCTTTGCAAGAGTCCTTCTGGACCACAGTCTCCAACCTCTGCTCTCTGTAACAATCCTACTGCACCCCTGTCTGCAACCTCTGCTTTTTTTAAGATCCTTCTGCAACCCAGTTTGAAACTCTGCTCGCTGTAAAAGTGCTTCTGCCCACCGGTCTCCAAACTCTGCTCTCTCCAACGATCCTTCTTCACCAAAGTTTCCAACCTCTGCTCTAGGCAACAGTCCTTCTACAACCCAGTCTCCAATATCTGCTCTCTGCAACAGTCCTTTTGCACCTCACTCTGAAAAGTCTGCTCACTTCAACGACCCTTCTGCACCACAGTCTCCTACTTCTGCTCTCTGTAACAGTCCTTCTGCACCTCATTCTCACAACTCTGCTCTTTGTAAGATCCTTCTACAACCCAGTCTTTAAACTCTGCACTCTGTAACAGTCCTTCTGCACAACAGTCTCCAAACTCTGCCCTCTGTAACATGACTTCTGCCACCCAGTCTCCAAACTCTGCTCTCTGTAACAGGCCTTCTGCACCCCAGTCTCCAACCTCTTCTCTCTGAAACAATTTTTCTTCACCCCAGTCTCCAGAATATGCTCTCTGCAACAGTCCTTTTGCACCTCAGTCTCAAAACTCTGCTCTCTGTAAAATCCATATGAACTTCAGTTTCAAAACCCTTCTCTCTGTAACAGTCCTTCTGCACCCAAGTCTCCAAACACTGCTCTCTTTAACAGTCCTTCTTCACCTCAGTCTCCAAACTCTGCTCTGTGTAACAGTCCTTCTGCAACCCAGTCTCTAAAATCTGCTCTCTGCCATAGTCCTTCTGCACCCCAGTCTCCAACGTCTTCTCTCTAGAACAGTCCTTCTGCACCCCAGTCTCAAAACACTGCTCTTTGCAACGATCCTTCTGGACCCCAGTCTCCAACGTCTGCTCTCTGCAACAGTCCTTCCGCAACACAGTTTCCAACGTCTTCTCTTTGTAAGATCCTTCTGCACTCTAGTTTCCAAACTCTGCTCTCTGTAACATTCCTTCTCCACCGGAGTCTCACACCTCTGTCTTCTGCAACAGTCTTTCTGTTCCCCAGTCTTCGAGATCTGCTCTCTGTAACAGTCCTTCTCTACCGCAGTCTCCAACGTCTGCACTTTGTAATGGTCCTTCTACACCCCAGTCTCCAACCTCTGCTTTCTGTATCATTCTTTAGGAACCCCAGTCTCCAACCTCTGTTCTCTGTATCTATCCTTCTGCACCTAAATCTCCAACCTGTGATCTATGTAAGAGTCCTTCTACACCCCAATCTCCAAACTCTTCTCTCGGTAATAGTCTTATACCGCAGTCTCCAAACTCTGCTCTCTGTAAAGGTCCTTCTGCATCCCAATTTCCAAACTCTGCTTCCTATAACAGTCCTTCTGCACCTGAGTCTCCAAACTCTGCTCTCTGTAACCGTCCTTCTACACCTCAGTCTCCAACCTCTGCTCTCTGTAATAGTCCTTCTGCACCTCAGACTCCAACCTCTGCTCCTCTCTGTAGGATCTTTCAGCAACCCAGTCTCCAAACTCTGCTCCCTACAACAGTCCTTCTGCACCCGAGTTTTCAACCTCTCCTTTCTGTAATAGGCCTTCTGCAAGCCAGTCTCCAAACTCTGCTCTCTGAAGCAGGCCTTCTGCACCCCAGTCTCTAACCTCTGCTCGCTGCAACAATCCTACTGACCCCAAGTCTCCAACCTCTGCTCTCTGCAATGATCCTACTGCACCCCAGTCTCCAATCTCTCATCTCTGCAACAGTCCTTCTGTACCTCAGTCTCCAACTTCTACTCTCTGGAAGATCTTTCTGCACCCCTGTCTCCAAACTCTTCTACTTGCAACGATCCTTCTGCACCCCAGTCTCCAAACTCTGCTCTCTGTAACAGTTTTTCTGCACCTCAGTCTCCAAACTCTGCTCTATGTAACAGGACTTTTGCACCTCAGTCTTCAACCTCTGCTCTCTGAAACAGTTCTTCTCCACCCCAGTCTCAAAATTCTGCTCTCTGCAACAGTGATTCTGTACTGCAGTCTCCAAACTCTGCTCTCTGTAACGGTCTTTAAGCACCCCAGACTCCAATCTCTGCTTTCTGTATCAGTACTTCTGCACCCCAGTAATCAACTTCTGCTCTCTCTAAGAGTCCTTCTGCACCTCAGTCTTTAACCTCTACTCTCTGCAAAAGTCCTTCTACACTCCAGTCTCCATTCTCTGCTCTCTGCAACAGTCCTTCTGCACCCAGTCTCCAACCTCTGCTCTCTGCAATAGTCCTTCTGCACCCCAGTCTCCAAACTCTGCTCTCTGCAATGATACTTCCGGACCCTAGTCTCCAACCTCTACTCTCTGCAACAGTCCTTCTGCAACACAGTCTCCAACCTCTGCTCTCTGTAAGATCTTTCTGCACTCCAGTTTAAAAAATCTGCTCTCTCAAACATTTCTTCTCTATCGCAGTCTCCAACCTCTGCTTTCTGCGAGGGTGCGGCATCCCAGTCTTCAAACTCTGTCCTCTGTAACAGTCCATCTGAACCCCAGTATCCAACCTCTGCTCTCTGTAACATTCCTTCTGTAGTGCAGTCTCAAACCTCTGCTGTCCAGAACGGTCCTTTTGCACCCAATTCTCCAAAATCTGCTTTCTGTATCAGTCTTTCTTAACCCCAGTCTCAAAACTCTGCTCTCTGTATCAATCCTTCTGCACCTCAGTCTCCAACCTGTGCTCTCTGTAATATTCCATCTGCACCCCAGTCTCCAACCTCTGCTTTCTGTAAGGTTTTTCTATACTACAGTCTCCAAACTCTGGTCTCTGTAATGGTCCTTTTTCACCCCAATTTCCAACCTCTGCTTTCTGTAACAGTCCTTCTGCACCTCAGTCTCCAAATTCTGCTCTCTGTAACAGTCCTTCTACACCTCAGTCTCCAACCACTGCTCTCTGTAACAGTATTTCTGCACCTCAGTCTTACACCTCTGTTCTCTGCAGGATCCTTCTGCACCCCAGTCTCCAACCACTGCTCTCTGTAACAGTCCACCTGAACGTCAGTCTCCAACCTCTGCTCTCTGTAAGATCCTTCAGCAACCAAGTATCCAAACTCTGCTCTCTAAAACAGTCTTTCTGAAACCCAGTCTCCAAACTCTCCTCTTTCTTACAGGCCTTCTGCACGCCAGTCTCCATACTATGCTCTCTGTAGCCGGCCTTCTGAATCACAGTCTCCAACATCTGCTCTCTGCAAAGATCCTTCTGCACCCCAGTCTCCAAACTCTGCCCTCTGCAATAATCCTACTGCACCCTAGTGTCCAACCTCTTATCTCTGCAAGAGTCCTTCTGCACCTCAGTGTCCAAATTCTGCTCTCTGTAAGATTTTATTGCACCCCTGTATCAAACCTCTGTACTCTTTAATAGTCCTTCTGCCCCTGCGTTTCCAACCTTTGCTCTCTGTAAAAGAACTTTTGTACCTCATTCTCCAAAATCTGCTCTCTGCAACAGTCCTTTTGCACCCCAGTCTCCAACCTCTGCTCTCTATAACAGTCCTTCTGCAACCTAGTTACAAATATCTGCTCTCTGTAACAGTCCTTCTGCACCCCAGTCTCCAACATCTGCTCTCTCTAACAGTCCTTCTGCAACTCAGTCTCCCAACTCTGCTCTCTGTAAGATCCTTCTGAAACCCAGTCTTTAAACTCTGCACTCTGTAACAGTCCTTGGGCAAAACAGTCTCTAAACTCTGCTCTCTGTAACAGGCCTTCTCCACCTCAGTCTCAGACCTCTTCTCTCTGCAGCGATTCTTCTCCACTCTAGTCTTTAACATCTGCTCTCTGCAACAGCCTTTTGCACCCGAGTCTCCAAACTTTGCTCTCTGTAAGATATATCTGAATGCCAGTCTCCAACCTCTGCTTTCTGTAACAGTCCTTCTGCACCTCAGTCTCCAAACTCTGCTCTGTGTAACAGTCCTTCAACACCCCAGTATCTAAAATCTGCTCTCTGCAACAGTCCTACTTCACCCCATTCTCCAAACTCTGCTCTCTGCAACGATTTTTCTGGACCCTTGTCTCCAATGTCTGCTCTCTGCAACAGTCTTTCTGCATCACAGTCTCCAACCTCTCTCTCTGTAAGATCCTTCTGCACTCCAGTTCTCAAACTCTGCTCTCTGTAACATTCTTTCTTAACCCCAGTCTCATACCAGGATCCTTGGCAAAACTTTTTCTGCTCCCCAGTCTACGAGATCTGCTCTCTGTAACAGTCCTTCTGTACCGCAGTCTCCAACCTCTGCTCTTTGTAACGGTCTTTCTACACCCCAGTCTCCTAACTCGGCTTTCTGTATCAGTCTCTCTGAACCCCAGTCTCCAACCTCTGTTCTCTGTATCTATCCTTCTGAACCTCAGTCTCCAACCTGTGCTCTATCTAAGAGTCCTTCTGCACCCAAGTCTCCAACCTCTTTTCTCGGTAACAGTCCTATGCTGCAGTCTCCAACCTCTGCTTTCTGTAACGGTCCTTCTGCACCCCAATTTCCAAACTCTGCTCTCTGTAAAAGTCGTTCTTAAACTCAGTCTCCAACCTCTGCTCTCTGTAAAAATCCTTCTGCACCTCAGTCTCCAAACACTGCTCTCCGTAAAAGTCCACCTGAACCTCAGTCTGCAACCTCTGCTCTTTGTAAGATCCTTCAGCAACCCAGTCTCTAAATACTGCTCTCTATACCAGTTCTTCTGCACCCCAGTCTCCAAATTCTGCTCTATCTAAGTGTCCTTCTGCACCACAGTCTCCAAACTCTACTCTCTGTAAAAGTACTTCTGCACCCCTTCTCCAAAATCTGGTCTCCGTAACAGGCCTTCTGCACCCCAGTCTCCGACCTATGTTCTTTATAGCGATCATTCTGAACCCCAGTCTCCAACCTCTGCTCTCTTTACCAGTTCTTCAGCACCCCAGTCTCCAAACTCTGCTCTCTGCAACAGTCCTTCTGCACTCCAGTCTCCAACCTCTGGTCTCTGCAACAGTCGTTCTGCACCCCAGTCTCCAACATGTGCTATCTGCAAAAGTCCTTCTGAACCTCAGTCTGAAAACTCTCTTCTCTGCAACGATCCTTCTGCACCCTAGTCTCTAACCTCTGCTCTCTGTAACAGTCCTGCTGCACTTTGGTCTACAACCTCTGCTCTCTGTAAGATCCTTGTGCAACCTTGTCTTAAAACTTTGCTCTCTGTAACAGTTCTTCTGCACCCTAGTCTCTGACCTCTGCTCTCTGTAACAGGCCTTTAGCACGCCAATCTCTAACCTCTACTCTCTGTAACAGTTCTTTTACACCTCAGTCTCCAAACTCTGCTCTCTTCAACAGTCCTTTGGCACCTCAGTCTCCAATCTCTGCTCTAAGCAACGATTCATCTGCACCTCAGTCTTCAAACTCTACTCTCTGTAACAGTCCTTCTGCTCCCCAGTCTCTAACCTCTGCTGTCTGCAACGATCCTTCTTCACCCCAGTCTGCAACGTCTGATCTCTGCAACAGACCTTCTGAACCCCAGTCTCCAACATCTGCTCTTTGCAACGATCCTTCTGCACCCCAGTCTCCAACATCTGCTCTATGCAACAGTCCTTCTGAACCCCTGTCTCCAACCTCTGCTCTGTGTAATATTCTTCTGCACCACAGTTTCAAAACTCTGCTCCACGTAACATTCCTTCTCTAACCCAGTCTCCAACCTCTGCTTTCTGCAACGGTAATGCTGCACCTAGTCTTCAAACTCTGTTTTCAGTAACAGTTCTTCTTCTCCCCATCTCCAACCTCTTCTTTATAACAGTCCTTCTGCACCTCAGTCTCCAACCTCTGCTCTCTGCAAAAGAACTTCTGCACCCCTGTCTCCAACCTCTGCTCTCTGTAAGATCCTTCTGCACCCTAGTCTCCAAACTTTTGTCTCTGTAACAGTTCTTCTGCACCTCAGTCTCCAACATGTGCTCTCTGCAACAGTCCTTCTACACCCAATTCTCTAACCTCTGTTCTCTGCAACAGTCCTTCTGAACCACAGTTTCAAACATCTGCTCTCTGGAACAGTCCTTCTGTACCCTAGTCTCCAACGTATGCTCACAGTAACAGTCCTTCTGTACTGCAGTCTCAAAACTCTGCTCTCTCTAAAGGTCCTTCTGCACCACAGTCTCCAACCTCTGCTCTCTGTATCAGTACTTCTGCACCCCAGTCTCCAACCTCTGCTCTCTGTATCAGTACTTCTGAACCCCAGTCTCCAACCTCTGCTCTCTGTAACATTCCCTCTGCACCTCAGTCTCCAAACTCTGCTCTCTGCGACAGTTCTTCTGCACCCCAGTCTCCAACCTCTGCTCTCTGCAACATTTCTTCTGCACCCAAGTCTCCAACCTGTGCTCTCTGCAACGATCCTTCTGCACCCCAGTCTCCAACATCTGCTCTCTACAATGATCCTACTGCAACCCAGTCTCCTACATCTGATCTCTGCAACAGTCCTTTTGCACCTCAGTCTCCAAATTCTGCTCTCTGTAAAATCCTTAAGCACACCAGTATCCAACCTCTGCTCTCTGTAACAGTCTTTCTGCTTCCAAGTCTCTAACCTCTGCTCAACGTCTGCTCTCTGCAACAGACCTTCTGCACCACAGTCTCCAACCTCTGCTCTCCACAACAGTCCTTTTGCACCCTAGTTACCAACATCTGCTCTCTGCAACAGTCCTTCTTCACCCCAGTCTCCAACATGCTCTCTGCAACAGTTCTTCTGCACCTCAGTCTGAAAACTCTGCTCTCTGCAACGACCCTTCTGCACCCCAGTCTCCTACCTCTGCTCTCTGCAATGATCCTACTGCACCCCAGTCTCCAACCTCTGATCTCTACAAGAGTCCTTCTGCACCTCAGTCTCCAACTTCTGCTCTCTGTAAGATCCTTCTGAACACCTGTCTCCAAGCTCTGCTCCTTTCAACGATCCTTCTGCACCCCAGTCTTCTCTACTCTATGTAACAGGACTTCTGCACCTCAGTCTCCAATCACTGCTCTCTGCAACAGTCTTTCTGCAGCACAGTCTCCAAACTCTGGGCTTTGTAAGATCCTTCCGCACTCCAGATTATAAACTCTGTTCTATGTAACATTCCTTCTCTTCCCCAGTCTTTATTCTCTGCTTTGTGCAAGTGTCCTGCTGCACCCCAGTATCCAACCTCTGTCCTCTGCAACAGTGCTTCTGCTCCCAGTCTCCAACATCTGCTCTCTGTAACAGTCTTTCTGTACCGCAGTCTCCAACCACTGCTCTCCGTAACGGGCATTCTGCACCCCAGTCTCCAAATACTGCTTTCTGTATTAGTCCTTCTGAAACTCAGTCTCAAAACTCTGCTCTCTGTATCTATCCTTCTGCACCTCAGTCTCCAAACTTTGCTCTCTGTAACATTCCTTCTGCACCCCAGTCTCCAACGTCTGCTCTCTGTAACAGTTTTTCTATACTGCAGTCTCCAAACTCTGGTCTCTTTAACGGTCCTTCTGCACCCCAATTTCCAACCTCTACTTTCTGTAACAGTCCTTCTGCACATCAGTCTGATACCTCTGCTCTCTACACGATCCTTCTGCACCCCAATTCCAAAACATTGCTCTATGTAACAGTCCACCTGCAACTCAGTCTACACCCTCTCCTCTCTATAACAGGCTTTCTGCACGCCCGTCTCCAAAGTCTTCTCTCTCTAGCAGGCCTTCTGCTCCCCAGTCTCCAAAATCTGCTCTCTGCAATGATCCCTCTGCACCCCAGTCTCCAACCTCTGCTCTCTGCAATGATTCTAGTGCACCCCTGTCTCCAACCTCTGATCTCTGCAACAGTCCTTCTGCACCAAAGTCTCCAAATTCTGCTCTCTGTAAGATCCTTCTGCACCCCTATATCCAACCTCTGCTCTCTGTAACAGTCCTTCTGAATCCAAGTCTCCAACCTCTGCTCTCTGTAGCAGGACTTCCACACCTCAGTCTCTAAACTCTGCTCTCTGCAACATTACTTCTGCAGCATATTCTCCAATTTCTGCTCTCTACAACAGTCCTTCTGCACCCTAGTTACCAACATCTGCTCTCTGAAACAGTCATTCTGCACCCCAGTCTCCAACATCATCTCTCTGTAACAATTCTTCTGCATCTCAGTCTGAAAGCTCTGCTCTCTGCAACGACCCTTCTGCACCCCAGTCTCCTACCTCTGCTCTCTGTAACAGTCCTTCTGCTCCTCAGTCTCCCAACTCTGCTCTCTGTAAGATCCTCCTGCAACCTAGTCTTTAAACTCTGCACTCTGTAACAGTCCTTCTGCACAACAGTCTACAACCTCTGCTCTGTGTAAGAGGCCTTCTGCACCCCAGTCTCAAACCTCTTCTCTCTGCAACGATTCTTCTCCACCCCAGTCTCCAACATCTGCTCTCTGCAACAGTCCTTTTCCACCCCAGTCTCCAAACTCTGCTCTCTGTAAGATCCATCTGAACCCCAGTCTTTAACCTCTGCTCTCTGTAACAGTCCTTCTGCACCCCAATCTTCATCTCTGATCTCTGTAACAGTTCTTATGCACCTCAGTCTCCAAAGTCTGCTCTATTTAATAGTCCTTCTGCACCCCAGCCTCTAAAATCTGCTCTCTGCAACAGTTTTTCTGCACCCCAGTCTCCAACATCTGCAGTCTGCAGCAGTCCTTCTGAACCCCAGTCTCCAAACTCTGCTCTTTGAAACGATCCTTCTGAACCCCTGTCTCCAACGTCTTCTCTCTGCAACAGTCCATCTGCACAACAGTCTCCAACCTCTGTTCTCTTTAAGATCCTTCTGCACTCCAGTTTCCAAACTCTGCTCTCTGTAACATTCCTTCTCCACTTCAGTCTCCAACCTCTTTCCTCTGCAACAGTTTTCTGCTCCCCAGACTCAGAGATCTGCTCAAAGTAACAGTCCTTCTGCACCTCAGTATCAAAACCCTGCTCTTTGTAAGATACTTCTGCAACCCAGTTTTTAAACTCTGCACTCTGTAACAGTCCTTTGGAACCCCAGTCTCCAAACTCTGCTCTCTGTTAGATCCATCTGAACCCCAGTCTTCAACCTCTGCTCTCTGTAAGGGTACTTCTGCCCCACGTATCCAACTTCTGCTCTCTGTAACAGTCCTTCTGCAACTCACTATCCAAGCTCTGCTCTGTGTAACAGTCTTTCTGCACCCCAGTTTCTAAAATCTGCTCTCGGCAACAGTCATTCTGCACCCCCTGTCCAACATCTGCTCTCTGCAACAGTCGTTCTGAACCTTAGTCTCCAAACTCTGCTCTCTGCAACGATCCTTCTGGACCCCAGTCTCCAACCACTGTTTTCTGTCTCAGTCCTTTTACACCACATTCTCCAAACTCTGCTCTCTGTAACAGTCTTTCTGCACCTCAGTCTGCAACCTCTGCTCTCTGAAATAGTCCTACTACACTCCAGTCTCTATTCTCTGCTCTCTGTAACAGTCCTTCTGCACCCCAGTCTCCAACATCTGCTCTCTGCAACAGTTTTTCTAAACCTCATTCTGAAAACTCGGCTCTCTGTGATGATCCTTGTGGACCAAAGTCTACAACCTCTGCTCTCTCTGACAGTCCTTCAGCACCTCAGTCACCAACCTCTGCTCTCTGTAAGATCGTTATGCCACCCAGTCTCCAAACGCTGCTCTATGTTACAGGCCTTCTGCTCCCCAGTCTCTAAGCTCTGCTCTGTGTAACAGGTCTTTTGCACCTCAGTCTCCAACCTTTTCTCTCTGCAACGTTCTTTCTGCACCCCATTCTCCAACCTCTGCTCTCTGCAATAGTCCTATTGCACCCCAGTCTCCAACCTCTGCTCTCTGTAAGATAATTCTGCACACCTGTCTCCAACCTCTGCTCTCTTTAATAGTACTTCTGTACCACAGTCTCAAACCTCTATTCTCTGTAATGGTCCTTCTGCACCCCAGTCTCCAAACTCTGCTTTCTGTATCTGTCGTTCTGCACCCCAGGCTTCAACCTCTGCTCTCTGTAACTGTCTTTCCTCACAGTCTCCAACCTCTGGTATCTGCCACAGTCCTTCTGCACCCCAGTCTGGAAACACTGCACTCTGCAAAGTCCTTCTGCACGCAGTCTCCAACCTCTGCTCTCTTCAACAGTCCTTCTGCACCTCAGTCTCCAAACACTGCTCTCTGTAACAGTTTTTCTACACCTCAGTCTTCAACAACTGCTCTCTGCAACAGGCCTTCTGCACCCCAGTCTCTAAAATCTGCTCTCTAGAACAGTCCTTCTATACACCAGTCTCCATAATCTACTCTCTACAACGATCATTCTGCACCCCAGTCTCCAATGTCTGCTCTCTGCAACAATCCTTTCGCACCCCAGTCTCCAAACTTTTTTCTCAGTAAGATCCTTCTGCTCCCTAGTCTCCAAACTCTACACTCAGTATCAATTCTTTTGCACCCCAGTTTCCAAACACTGCTCCCTGTAACAGTTTTTCTGCACCTCAGTCTTAAACAACTGCTCTCTGCAACAGTCCTTCTGCACCCCAGTCTCCAACCTCTGCTCTCAAGAATAGTCCTTCTATACCCAAGTCTCCATTATATACCCTCTGAAACGATTCTTCTGCACCCCAGTCTCCAACGTCTGCTCTCTACAACAATCTTTCTGCACCCCAGTCTCCAAACTTTCCTCTCTGTAAGATTTTTCTACACCCCAGTTTTAAAAACTCTGCTCTCTGTAACATTCCTTCTGCACCCCAGTCTCCAACGTCTGCCCTCTGCAATGGTCCCTCTGCATCCCAGTCTCCAACCTTGTTCTCTACAACAGTTCTTCTGTACCGCAGTCTTCAACCTCTGTTCTCTGTAAGGGTCCTTCTGCACCCCAGTCTCCAACCTCTGCTTTCTGTATCAGTCCTTCTGCACCACAGTCTCCAAACTCTGCTCTCTGAAACAGTCCTTCTGCACCTCACTCTTCAACCTCTGCTCTCTGCAACAGTCCTTTTGAACAAAAGTCTTAAACCTCTGCTCTCTGCAACAATCCTTCTGAACTCCAGTCTCCAACATCTGCTCTCTTCAACAGTTCTTCTCCACCCCATTCTCCATCCTCTGCTCTCTGTAACAGTTTTTCTGTACTGAAGTTTTAAAACTCCTCTCTGTAAAGCTCGTTCTGCACCCAACTCTCCAACCTCTGCTTTCTCTATCAGCCCTTCTGCACTCAAGTCTCCAACCTCTGCTCTCTGTAACAGTCCTTCTGTACCTCAGTCTTCAACGTCTGCTCTCTGCAACAGTCCTTCGGCACCCCAGTCTCCAACCTCAGCTCTGTGTTACAATCCTTCTGTACTGCAGTCTCCAAACTCTGCTCTCTGTAATGGTCTTTTTGGACCCCAGTCTCAAACCTCTGCTTTTTGTATCAGTCCTTCTGCACCCTGGTCTCTAAACTCTGCTTTCTGTAACAATTCTTCTGCAACTCAGACTACAATTTTTGCTCTCTGCAAAAGTCCTTCTGCGCCCTAATCTCCAATCTCTGCTCTCTGCATCAATCCTTCTTCACCTCAGTGTCCAAACTCTGCTCTCTGTAAGATCCTTCTGAAACCCAGTCTCCAACTTCTGCTTTCTGCAATAGTCCTTCTGCACCCGAGCCTCTAACCTCTGTTCTCTACAACAGTTATTCTGCACCCCAGTCTCCAACCTCTGCTCTCTGTAACATTCCTTCTGTACCTCAGTCTCCAACCTCTGTTCTCTGTAAGGGTCCTTCTGCACCCCAGTCTCCAACCACTGCTTTCTGTATCAGTCCTTTTGCACCACATTCTCTAAACTCTGCTCTCTGTAACAATCCTTCTGCACTTCATTCTGCAACCTCTGCTCTCTGCAATAGTCCTTCTACACCCCAGTCTCTATTCTCTGCTCTCTGCAACAGTTATTCTGCACCCCAGTCACCAACATCTGCTCTCTGCAGCAGTCCTTCTGCACCCCAGTATCTAAACTCTGCTCTCTGCAACAGTCCTTCTGCACCACAGTCACCAACCTCTGCTTTCTGTATCAGTTTTTCTGCACCCCAGTTTCCAACCTCTGCTCTCAGTAACAGTCCTTCTGCACCTCAGTCTTAAAACTCTTCTCTCTGGAACAATCCTTCTGCATCTCAGTCTCAAAACTCTTCTCTCTGTAAGAGTCGTTATGTAAATCTGTTTCCAACCTTTTGTCTCTGTAAGATCTTTTTGCAACCCACTCTTTAAAATCTGCTCCCTGTAACTATCCTTCTGCATCCCAGTCTCCAATCACTGCTCTCTGTAACAGGCCTTCTGCACCCCAATCTCTAACCTATGCTGTCTATAACAGGCCTTTTGACCCCAGTCTCCAAACTCTTCTCTCTTCAACTATCCTTCTGAATCCCCAGTCTCCAACCTCTGCTCTCTGCACCAGTCCTCCTGCACCCCAGTCTCAAACCTATGCTGTCTGTAAGATCCTTCTGCACACCTGTCTCCAACCTCTGCTCTCTGTAAAAGTACTTCTTTAAAGCAGTCTCAAAACTCTGATATCTGTAAGGGTCCTTCTGCACCTCAGTCTCCAATCTGTGCTCTCTGAAACACTACTTCTGCAACCGAGTCTCCAAACTTTGCTCTCTGCAATAGATTTTCTGCACATGAGTCTCCAAACTGTGCTCTCTGTAAAAGTTCTACTGCACCCTAGTCTTCAACCTGTGCTTTCTGTAAAAGTCCTTCTGCACCACAGTCTCCAATCTGTGCTCTTTATAGCGATCCTTCTGCACCCCAGTCTCAAAAATCTGCTCTCTGCCACAATCCTTCTGCACCCCAGTCTCCATATCTGCTCTCTGTAACAGTCCTTCTGCACCCCAGTCTCCAACCTCTGGTCTCTGACACAGTCCTTCTGCACCCAAGTCTCCAACATCTGCTCTCTGCAACAGTCCTTCTACAACCCAGTCTACAACTTCTGCTCTCTGCAACAGTCCTTCTACCCCCCAGTCTCGATACTCTGCTCGCAACAACAATCCTTCTGCACCCCAGTCTTCAACCTCTGTTCTCTTCAACAGTTCTTCTGCACCCCAGTCTCCAACCTCTGCTCTATCTAAAAGTCATTCTGTACTGCAGTCTCCAACCTATGTTCTCTGTAAGGGTCTTTATGCACCCCAGTATCCAACCTCTGCTTTCTGAATCAGTCGTTTTCCACCACAGTCTCGAAAATCTGCCCGCTGTAACAGTCCTTCTGCAACTCAGTCTGCAAACTCTGCTCTCTGCAACAGTCCTTCTACACCTCAGTCTCCAACCCCTGCTCTCTGTAAGGGTCCTTCGGCACCTGAGTATCCAACCTCTGCTTTCTGTATAAGTCCTTCTGGACCCCAGGCTCCAACCTCTGCTCTCTGTAACAATCCTTCTAAACCTCAGTCTCCAATGTCTGCTCCCTGCAACGGTCCTTCTGCACCTCAGTCTCCAACCTCTTCTCTCTGTAACAGTGCTTCTGCACCTCAGGCTCCAACTTTTGCTCTCCTTAATATCTTTCTGCAACCCAGTATTAAAACTCTACTCTCTGTACCAATCCTTCTGCACCCCAGTCTCCGAACTCTGCTGTCTGTAACAGGGATTCTGCACCCCAGTCTCCGAACTCTTCTTTCTGTATCAGTCTTTCTGCACCCCAGTCTCCAACCTCTGGTATCTGCAATGATCCTTCTGCACCCCAGTCTTGTACCTCTGTTCTCTACAACACTTCTTCTGCACCCCAGTCTCCAAACACTGCTTTCTGTAACAGACAATCTGTTCCGCAGTATCCAACCTCTGTTTCCTTTAAGGGTCATTCTGCACCCGAGTTTCCAACCTCTGCTTTCTGTATCAGTCCTTCTGAACCACAGTCTCCAAACTCTGCTCTGTAACAATCCTTCTCCACCACACTCTGCAACCTCTGCACTCTGCAATTGTCCTACTGCAACCCAGTCTCAAACCTCTGCTCTCTGCAACAGTCCTTCTACACCCCAGTCTCCAACCCTATTCTCTCTGTAACAGTACTTTTTTTACGGCAGTTTCCAAACTCTTCTCTCTGTAACGGTCCTTCTGCACCCCACTCTCAAACCTCTGGTTTCTCTATCAGTCCTTCTGAACTCAATCTCCAACCTGTGCTCTGTAACAGTCCTTCTGCACCTCAGTCTCTAACGTCTGCTTGTTGCAACAGTTTTTGGAACCCCAAACTCCAACCTCTGCTCTCTGCAACAGTCCTACACCCAAGTCTCCAACCTCTGCACTCTGCAACAGTCCTTCTGCACCTCAGTCTTAAACCTCTTCTCTTTGCAAAGGTCTTTCTGCACCTCAGTCTTAAACATCTACTCTCTGTAACAGTCCTTCTGCACCTCAGTCGCCAATCTCTGTTCTCTGTAAGATCCTTCTAAAAACCAGTCTCTAAACTCTGCTTTCTATAACAGTCATTCTGCACCCCAGTCTCAAAATTCTGCTGTCTGTAACACTCCTTCATCACCCCAGACTGCACCCTATGTTTTCTGCAATGATCCTTCTACACCCAAGTCTCCAACCTCTGCTCTCTGCAAGAGTTTTTCTGCACCCCAGTCTCCTACATCTGCTCTCTGCAACAGTTTTTCTAAACCTCATTCTGAAAACTCTGCTCGTTGAAAGAATCCTTCTAGACCCCAGTCTCCAACCTTTGCTCTCTCTGACAATCCTTCGGCACCTCAGTCACCAACCTCTGCTCTCTTTGAGATCCTTATGCCACTCAGTCTCCAAACTCTGCTGTATGTTACAGGTCATCTGCTCCCCAGTCTCCAAGCTCTGCTCTCTGTAACAGGCCTTCTGCACCTCAGTATCCAACATCTTCTCTCTGCAACAATCTTTCTGCACCCTATTCTCCAACCTCTTCTCTCTGCATCAGTCCTATTGCACTCCAATCTCCAACCTTTTCTCTCTGTAACATCCTTCTGCACACCTGTCTCAAACCTCTGCTCTCTTTAACAGTCCTTCTGTACAGCAGTCTCTAACCTCTATTCTCTGTAAAAGTCTTTCTGCACCCCAGTCTCCAAACACTTCACTCTGCACAGTCCTTCTGCACCCAGTCTCCAACCTCTCCACTCTGCGACAGTCCTACTGCACCTTAGTCTCTAAACACTGCTCTCTGTAACAGTTTTTCTACACCTCAGTCTTCAACAACTGCTCTCTGCAACAGTCCTTCTTCACCCCAGTCTCCAAACTCTGCTCTCTAGAACAGTCCTTCTATACACCAGTCTCCGTAATCTACTCTCTGCAACAATCCTTCTGCGCCCCAGTCTTTAAAGTCTGCTCTTTGCAACAATCTTTCTGCACCCCAGTCTCAAAAATTTCCTCTCTGTAAGATCATTCTGGTCCCCAGTCACCAAACTCTGCTCTCAGTATTAGTCTTTCTGCACCCCAGTCTCCAAACACTGCTCTTTGTAACAGTTTTTCTGCACCTCAGTCTTCAACAACTGCTCTCTGCAACAGTCCTTCTGCACCCCAGTCTCCAAACGTTTCTCTCTTTAAGATTCTTCTGCACCCCAGTTTTCACACTCTGCTCTCTGTAACATTCCTTCTGCACCGCAGTCTTAAACGTCTTCCCTCTGCAATGGTCCCTATGCACCCCAGTCTCCAACCTTGTTCTCTACAACAGTTCTTCTGTACCGCAGTCTCTAACCTCTGCTCTTTGTAATGGTCCTTCTGCACCCCAGTCTCCAAACTCTGCTTTCTGTATCAGTCCTTCTGCACCACAGTCTACAACCTCTGCTCTCTGCAACAGTCCTTCTGGACCCCAGAATCCAACATCTGCTCTGCAACAATCCTTCTGCACTACAGTCTCCAACATCTGCTCTGTGTAACAATCCTTGTGTACTGCAGTTTCGAAACTCTGCTCTCTGCAACGGTCTTTCCACACCCCAGTTTACACTCTGCTCTCTTTAACATTCCTTCTCTAACCCAGTCTCCAACCTCTGCTTACTGCAACAGTCTTTCTGCATCCCACTCTCCAAACTCTGCTCCCTGTAGCAGCCCTTCTGCACCTCAGTCTCAAACCTCTGCTCGCTGCAACAGTCCTTCTGCACCCCCAGTTGCCAATCTCTGCTCTCTGGAAGGTTGCTTCTGCACCCCAGTTCCCAACGTCCACTCTCTGCAACAGTCCTTCTGCACCTGAGTCTCCGAACTCTGCTCTCTTTAAGATTCTTCTGCAACGCCGACTCCGAACTCTGCTCTCTTTAACAGTCCTTCTGTACCGCAGTCTCCAAACTCTGCTCCTTGTAACCGTCCTACTGCACCCCAGTCTCCAAACACTGCTTTCTGTATCAGTCCTTCTGCACTACAGTCTCCAACGTCTTCTCTCTGCTTCAGTCCTACTGAACCCCAGTCCTCATCATCTAATCTCTGCAACAGTCCTTCTGAACCCCAGTCTCCAACCTCTTCTCTCTGTAACAGTCTTTCTGTACTGCAGACTCCAACCTCTGCTGTCTGTAAAGAACCTCCTGTACCACAGTCTCCAAACTCTGCTTTCTGTATCATTCCTTCTGCACCCCTGTCTCCAACCTCTGCTCTCTGCAATAGTCTATCTGCACCCAAATCTCCAACTTCTGGTCTATGCAACAGTCCTTCTGAACCTCAGTATCCAACCTCTGTTCTCTGTAACAATCCTTCTGCACCCCAGTCTCCAAATTCTGTGCTCTGCAACAGTCCTTCTTCACCCCAGTCTCCAACCTCTGCTCGCTGTAATATGCTTCTTTACCCCAGTGTCCAAACTCTACTCTCAGTAACAGTTCTTCTGCAATGAAGTCTCTAAACTCTGCTCTCTGTAACAATCCTTCTGCACCTCAGTCTCCAAATTCTTCTCTCTGCAAAGGTCCTTCTGCAACCCTGTCTTAAACCTCTCTGTTCTTGCAACAGTCCTTTCGCTCCCCAGTCTCCAATCTCTGCTCTTTGTAAGAGTCTTTTTGCACCCCAGTCTCCAATCTCTGCTCTCTGTAATTGTCCTTTGAAACCCCAGTCTCTAACCTCTGCTTTCTTACCAGTCATGCACCCCAGTCTCCAACCTCTGCTCTGTGCAAAAATTTTTCTGCACCCTAATCTCCTACGTCTGCTCTCTACAACAGTCCTTCTGCACTTCAGTCTCTTACCTCTGGTCTCTGTAAGTTCGTTCTGCACCCCAGTCTCCAACCTCTGCTATCTTCAATGGTCCTTCTGCACCTAAGTCGCCAACCTGTGTTCTCTGCAACAGTCCTTCTTCAACCCAGTCTCAAATATCTACTCTCTGTAACAGTCTTTCTGCACCTCAGTCTCCAAACTCTGCTCTCTGCAACAATCCTTCTGCACCCCAGTCTCCTACGTCTGCTCTCTACAACAGTCTTTTTGCAAACCAATCTCCAAACTCTGCTCTCTGTAACAGTTTTTATGCACCGCAGTCCCCAAACTCTGCTCTCTGTAGTGGTTCTTCTGCACCCCAGTCTTTAAACTCTGTTTTCTGTATCAGTTTTTCTGCACCTCAGTCTCCAACCTCTGCTCTTTGTAACAGTCCTTCTGCACCTCAGTCTTCAACCTCTGGTCTCTGCAATTGTCTTTCTGCACCTCAGTATCAAACCTCTTCTCTCTGTAATAGTCCTTATGCATCTCAGTCTCCAACCTCTACACTCTGGAAGATACTTTTGCAAACCAATCTCCAAAATCTGCTCTGTGTAACAGTCCTTCTGCACCCCTTCTTTAAACTCTGCTCTCTGTAACAGGCTTTCTGCACTCCAGTCTCCAACATCCCCTCTTTGGAACAGTCCTTCTTCATACAAATCTCCAACCTCTGCTCTCTGCAACAGTCCTTCTGCACCCCAGTCTCCAACATCTGCTCTCTGCATTAGTCGTTCTTCACCTCAACTGAAAATTCTGCTCTCTTCCACGATATTTCTGCACCCCAGTCTTCAACCTCTGTTCTCTGCAACAGTCCTTCTGAATCCCAGTCTCCAACCTCTGCTCTCTGTAAAAGTCCTTCTGCACCTAAGTCTCCAAATTCTGCTCTCTGCTACAGCCCTTCTGTAACCCAGTCTCCAACCTCTTCTGTCTGCAACAATAATTCTGCACCCCAGTCTCCAATATATGCTTTCTGTATCAGTCCTGCACCCCTGTCTCCAAAATCTGCTCTCTGTAACAGTCCTTCTGGACCTAAGTCTCCTACCTCTACTCTCTGTAACAGTGCTTCTGCACCCCAGTCTCCAAACTCTGCTCTCTGTAACAGTCCTTCTGCACTTGAGTCTCCAATCTCTGCTCTCTGCAACGATCCGTCTTCACCCCAGTGTCCAAATTCTGCTCTCTGCAACAGTCCTTCTGCACCCCAGTCTCCAACCTCTGCTCTCTGCAACACTCGTTTTACATCCTAGTCTCAAACTTCTGCTCCCTGTAAGATAATTCTGCACACCTGTATCCAACCTCTGATCTCTGTAACGGTTCTTCTTCATGCACGTCTCCACACTCTTCTTTCTGTATCAGTCCTTCTGCACCACAGGCTTCAACCTCTGCTCTCTGTAAAAGTCCTTGTGTACCCCGTCTCCAACCTCCGCTCTCTGCAACAGTCCTTCTGCACGCCTGTTTAAAACTCTGCACTCTGCAACATTCCTTCTGTACCCCAGTCTCCAACATCTGCTCTCTGTATCAGTCCTTCTGCACCCAAGTATCCAAACTCTCCTCTCTATAACAGTCCTTCTGCACCTCAGTCTCCAACCTATGCTCTCTGTAACAATCCTTCTGAACATCAGTCTCTGACCTCTTCTCTCAGCAAAGGTTTTAATGCACCCCAGTCCCCAACTTTTGTTCTCTGCAACAGTCGTTCTGCACCACAGTCTGCAACATCTGCTCTCTGTAACAGTACTTCTGTTCTGCAGTCTCCAACCTCTGCTCTCTGTAACAGGACTTCTGCACCCAAGTCTCAAAACTCTGCTCTCTTTAACAGTCCTTATGCACCCCAGTCTCCAACCTCTGCTCTCTACAACAGTCTTTCTGCACCAAGTTTCCATACTTTGCTCGCTGTATGATGCTTCTGCACCCCAGTTTCCCAACTCTGCCCTCTGTATCAGTCCTTCTGCACCCCAGTCTCCAATCTCTGGTCTCTGCAACAGTTCTTCTGCACCTCAGTCTCCAAACTCTGCTCTTTGTATAATGCTTCTGCACCCCAGTCTACTACCTCTGTTCTCGAAAACAGTCCATCTATATTTTAGTCTCCATAATCTGCTTTGCAACAGTCCTTCTGCACCCCAGTCTCCAAACTATGCTCTCTGTAAGATAATTCTGCACACCTGTCTCCAACCTCTGCTCTCTGTAACAGTCCTTCTGTAACGCAGTCTCCAACCTCTGCTTTATGCAACAGTCCTTCTACACCCCAGTCTCCAACGTCTGCTCTCTGCAACAGTCCTTGTACACCACAGTTTCCAAACTCTTCTCTCTGCAACAGTCTTTCTACACCCCAGTCTCCATACTCTGCTCACCACAATAATCCTTCTGCACCCCAGTTTCCAACCAATGCTCTCTGTAAAAGTCCTTCTGTACTGCAGTCTCCAAACTCTTTTCTCCATAAGTGTCTTTATGTACTCCAATATCCAACCTCTGCTTTCTGTATCAGTCATTTTGAACCACAGTCTCTAAATTATGCCCTCAGTATCAGTCCTTCTGCAACTCAGTCTGCAACCTCTGCTTTCGGAAAAAATCCTCTTGAAACCCAGTCTCCATCCTCTGCTCTCTGCAACAGTCCTTTTGCACACCAGTCTCCAACATCTGCTCTCTAAACTGTTCTTCTCCACCCCAGTCTCCAACCTCTGCTCTTTTTAACAGTCCTTCTGTCCTAAAGTCTCCAACCACTGCTCCCTTTAAAGGTCCTTCTGCACACGAGTCTCCAAGCTCTGCTTTCTGTATCAGTCCTTCTGCACCCGACTCTCCAAACATTGTTCTGTGTAACTGTCCTTCTGCACCTTACTCTACAACCTCTGCTCTCTGCTACAGTTTTTCTTCACCCAAATCTCCAACCTCTACTCTCTGCAACAGTCCTTCTACACCCCAGTCTAAAACCTCTGCTCCCTGCAACATTCGTTCTGCACCCCAGTCTCCAACCTCTGCTCTCTGTATCAATCATTCTGCACCTCAGTCTCCAAGCTCTGCTCTCCGTATCAATCATTCTGCACCTCAGTCTCCAAACTCTACTCTCTGCATCAGTGCTTCTGCACCTGAGTCTCCAACCTCTGATATCTGTAAGATCCTTCTGCAATGCAGTCTCCAAACTCTGCTCTCTGTAACAGTTCTTCTGCAAGCCAGTCACCAAGCTCTGCTCTCTGTAACAGGCCTTGTGCACCCCAGTCTCGAACCTCTGCTCACTTTATCAATTCTTCTGCACCCCAGTCTTTAACATCTGCTTTCTGTATCAGTCCTGCACCCCAGTCTCCAACCTCTACTCTCTGTAACATTCCTTCTGCACCTCAGTGTCTATCCTCTGCTCTCTGTAACAGTGCTTCTGCACCCCAGTTTCTAACCTCTGATCTCTGTAACAGTCCTTCTGCACACGAGTCTCTAATCTCTGCTCTTTGCAACGATCCTTCTTCACCACAGTGTCCAAACTCTGCTCTCTGAAATAGTCCTTCTGCACCACAGTCTTTAATCTCTGCTCTCTGCAACAGTCCTTCTGCACCCCAGTCTCCAACCTCTGCTCTCTGCAACACTCCTTCTACACCTCAGTCTCAAACCTGTGCTCCCTGTCAGATCATTCTGCACACCTGTATCCAACCTCTGATCTCTGTAACGGTCCTTCTTCAACCCCGTCTCCCAACTCTGCTTTCTGTATCAGTCCTTCTGCACCACAGGCTTCAAACTCTGCTCTCTGTAACAGTCCTCCTGCACTCCGTCTCCAACCTCTGCTCTCTGCAACAGTCCTTCTGCACGCCAGTTTAAAATTCTGCACTCTGCAACATTTCTTCTGTACCCCAGTCTCCAACCTCTTCTCTCTGTATCAGTCGTTCTGCACCCAAGTCTCCAAACTCTACTCTCTGTAACAGTCCTTCTGCACCTCAGTCTCCAACCTCTGCTCTCTTTATCAGTCCTTCTGAACCCCAGTCTCCAACATCTGCTTTCTCCAAAATTTGCTCTCTGTATCAATCATTCACCTCAGTCTCCAAACTCTACTCTCTGCAACAGTGCTTCTGCACCTGAATCTCCAACCTCTGATCTCTGTAAGATCCTTCTGCAACGCAGTCTCCAAACTCTGCTCTCTGTAACAGTCCTTCTGCACTCCAGTCTCCAAACTCTGCTCTCTGTAGCAGGCCTTCTGCACCCCAGTCTCCAACCTCTGCTCTCTTTATCAGTCCTTCTGAACCCCAGTCTCCAACACCTGCTTTCTGTATCAGTCCTGCACCCCAGTCTCTTACTTCTACTCTCTGTAACATTCCTTCTGCACCTCAGTGTCTCTCCTCTGCTCTCTGTAACAGTGCTTCTGCAGCCCAGTCTCTAACCTCTGCTCTCTGTAACAGTCCTTCTGCACACGAGTCTCTAATCTCTGCTCTTTGCAAAGATCCTTCTTCACCCCAGTGTCCAAACTCTGCTCTCTGTAATAGTCCTTCTGCACTACAGTCTTTAATCTCTGCTCTCTTCAACACTCCTTCTACACCCCAGTCTGAAACCTCTGTTCCCTGTCAGATCATTCTGCACACCTGTATCCAACCTCTGATCTCTGTAACGGTCCTTCTTCAACCCCGTCTCCCAACTCTGCTTTCTGTATCAGTCCTCCTGCACCCCGTCTCCAACCTCTGCTCTCTGCAACAGTCCTTCTGCACGCCAGTTTAAAACTCTGCACTCTGCAACATTTCTTCTGTACCCCAGTCTCCAACCTCTTCTCTCTGTATCAGTCGTTCTGCACCCAAGTCTCCAAACTCTACTCTCTGTAACAGTCCTTCTGCACCTCAGTCTTCAACCTCTTCTCTCAGCAATGGTCCTTATGCACCCCAGTCTTCAAGTTCTGTTCTGTGCAACATTCCTTCTGCACCAAAGGCTGAAACATCTGCTCTCTGTAACAGTCCTTCTGTACTGGAGTCTCCAACCTCTGCTCTTTGTAACATGCATTCTCCACCCAAGTCCCAAAACTCTGCTCTCTTTAAAAGTCTTTCTGCACCCCAGACTCCAACCTATGCTCTCTGTAAGATAATTCTCCACACCTGTCTCCAACCTCTGCTCTCTGAACCAGTCCTTCTGTAACGCAGTCTCCAACCTCTGCTTTATGCAACAGTCCTTCTGCACCCCAGTCTTCAACGTCTGCTTTCTGTAACAGTCCTTCTACACCCAAGTCTCCAAACTCTGCTCTCTGCAACAGTCCTTCTACACCCCACTCTCCATATTCTGCTCACTCCAATGATCCTTCTGCACCCCAGTCTCGAACCCATGCTCTCTCTTACAGTCCTTCTGTACCACAGTCTCCAAACTCTTTTCTCCATAAGTGTCTTTATGTACTCCAGTATCCAACCGCATCTTTCTGTATCAGTCGTTTTGAACCACAGTCTCCAAACTATGCCCTTTGTATCAGTCCCTCTGCAACTCAGTCTGCAACCTCTGCTTTCTGAAACAGTCCTCTTGAACCCCAGTCTCCATCCTCTGCTCTCTGCAACAGTCCTTTTGCACACCAGTCTCCAACATCTTCTCTCTAAACAGTTCTTCTCCACCCCAGTCTCCAACCTCTGCTCTTTTTAACAGTCCTTCTGTACTGCAGTCTCCAACCACTGCTCTCTGTAAGGGTCCTTCTTCACACGAGTCTCCAAGCTCTGCTTTCTGTATTAGTCCTTCTGCACCAGAGTCTCCAACCTTTGTTCTGTGTAACTGTCCTTCTGCACCTTAGTCTCCAACCTCTGCTTTTTGCTACAGTCCTCCTTCACCCCAATCTCCAACCTCTACTCTCTACAACAGTCCTTCTACACCCCAGTCTAAAACCTCTGCTCTCTGCAACAGTCCTTCTGCAACCCAGTCTCCAACCTTTGCTCTCTGTATCAATCATTCTGCACCTCAGTCTCCAAACTCTACTCTCTGCAACAGTGCTTCTGCACCTGAGTCTCAAACCTCTGATCTCTGTAAGATCCTTCTGCAATGCAGTCTCCAACTCTGCCCTCTGTAACAGTCCTTCTGCACCACAGTCTCCAATCTCTGTTCTCTGTAACAGGTCTTCTGCACCCCAGTCTCCAAACTCTGCTCTCTTTATCAGTCCTTCTGCACCCCAGTCTCTAACATCTGCTTTCTGTATCAGTCCTGCACCCCGGTCTCCAACCTCTGCTCTCTATAACAGTCCTTCTGAACCTCAGTGTCTATGCTCTGCTCTCTGTAACAGTGCTTCTGCACCCCAGTCTCTAAACTTTGCTCTCTGTAACAGTCCTTCTGCACACGAGTCTCTAATCTCTGCTCTCTGCAACGATCCTTCTTCAACCCAGTGTCCAAACTCTGCTCTCTGTAACAGTCCTTCTGCACCACAGTCTTTAATCTCTGCTCTCTGCAACAGTCTTTCTGCACCCCAGTCTCCAACCTCTGCTCTCTGCAACACTCCTAATACACCCCAGTCTCAAACCTCTGTTCTCTGTAAATCCTTCTGCACACCTGTATCCAACCTCTGATCTCTGTTACGGTCCTTCTTCAACCCCGTCTCCCAACTCTGCTTTCTGTATCAGTCCTTCTGCACCACAGGCTTCAACCTCTGCTCTCTGTAACAGTCCTTCTGCACCCAAGTCTCCAAACTCTGCTCTCTTTAAAAGTCCTTCTGCACCCCAGTCTCTAACCTATGCTCTCTGTAAGATAAATCGGCACACTTGTCTCCAACCTCTGCTCTCTGAACCAGTCCTTCTGTAACGCAGTCTCCAACCTCTGCTTTATGCAACAGTCCTTCTACACCCCAGTCTCCAAAGTCTTCTCTCTGCAACAATCCTTCTACACCCAAGTCTCCAAACTCTGCTCTCTGCAACAGTCCTTCTACAGTCCAGTCTCCATACTCTGCTCACCCCAATGATCCTTCTGCACCCCAGTCTCGAACCCATGCTCTCTCTTACAGTCCTTCTGTACCACAGTCTCCAAACTCTTTTCTCCGTAAGTGGCCTTATGTACTCCAATATTCAAACTCTGCTTACTGTATCAGTCATTTTGAACCACAGTCTCCAAATTATGCCCTCTGTATCAGTACCTCTGCAACTCAGTCTGCAACCTCTGCTTTCTGAAACAGTCCTCTTGAACCCCAGTCTCCATCCTCTGCTCTCTGCAACAGTCCTTTTGCACACCAGTCTCCAACATCTGCTCTCTAAACAGTTCTTCTCCACCCAGTCTCCAACCTCTGCTCTTTTTAACAGTCCTTCTGTACTGCAGTCTCCAACCACTGCTCTCTTTAAAGGTCCTTCTGCACACGAGTCTCCAAGCTCTGCTTTCTGTATCAGTCCTTTTGCACCCAAGTCTCCAACCTTTGTTCTGTGTAACTGTCCTTCTGCACCTTAGTCTCTAACATCTGCTCTCTGCTACAGTCCTCCTTCACCCCAATCTCCAACCTCTACTCTCTGCAAAAGTCTTTCTACATCCCAGTCTAAAACCTCTGCTCTCTGCAACAGTCCTTCTGCACCCCAGTCTCCAACCTCTGCTCTCTGTATCAATCATTCTGCACCTCAGTCTCCAAGCCCTGCTCTCTGCAACGGTCCTTCTGCACCTCAGTCTCCTAATTCTACTCTCTGCAACAGTGATGCTGCAACTCAGTCTCCAAACTCTGATCTCTGTAAGATCCTTCTGCAACCCAGTCTCCAAACTCTGCTCTCTGTAACAGTCATTCTGCACGCCAGTCTTCAAACTCTTCTCTCTGTAACAGGCCTTCTGCACTTCATTCTCCAACCTCTAATCTCTTTATCAGTCCTTCTGCACCCCAGTCTCTAACCTCTGCTCTGTAACGATCCTTCTGCACCCTGTCTCCAACCTGTGCTCACTGCAACAGTCCTTGTTCACCCAGTCTCCAACATCTGCTCTCTGCAACAGTTCTTCTGTACCTAAGTCCGAAAACTCTGCTCTCTGCAGGAATCCTTCTGCACGGCAGTCTCAAAACTCTGCTCACTGTAACAGTCCTTCTGTACATGAGTCTCCAAACTCTTCTTTCTTTAAGACCCTTCTGAAACCCAGTCTGGCAAACTCTACTTACTGCAAAAGTCTTTCTGCAGCCTAGTCTCCAAACTCTGCTCTCTGTAACAATAATTCTGCACCTCAGTCTCCAACCTCTGCTCTCTGCAAAGGTACTTCTGCACCCCAGTCTCAAATCTCTGTTCTCTGAAACAGTTTTTCTGCACCCCAGTCTCCAACCTCTGCACTCTATAGCAGTCCTTCTGTACCGGAGTCTCCAACCTCTGCTCTCTTTATCCGTCCTTCTGCTTCCAAGTCTCCAACATCTGCTTTCTCTATAAGTCCTTCTGAACCCACTCTCCAAACTCTGTACTCTTTAACAGTCTTTCTGCACCTCAGTCTCTAACCTCTGCTTTCTGTAACAGTCCTCCTGCACCCCAGTCTACAACCTCTGCTCTCTACAACATTCATTTTGCACCCCAGTCTCCAACATGTGCTTTCTGTAAAAGTCCTTCTGCACATCAGTCTCCAACCTCTTCTCTCAGCAACTGTCCTTATGCACCCCAGTCTCCAACTTCTGTTTTCTGCAACAGTCCTTCTGCACCTCAGTCTCCAATATCTGCTCTTTGTCAGAGGCCTTCTGCACTCCAGTCTCCAACCTCTGCTCTCTTTAACAGTCCTTCTGCACCCCAGTCTCCAACTTCTGCTCTCTGCAACAGTCTTTCTGCACCTCAGTCTCCATACTTTGCTTGCTGTCAGATGCTTCTGCACACCAGTCTCCAAACTCTGCCCTCTGTATCAGTCCTACTTAACCCTAATCTCCAATTTCTGCTCTCTGCAACAGTCCTTCTGAAACTCAGTCTTCAATCTCTACTCTCTGTATGATGCTTCTACAGCCCAGTTTATAACCTCTGCTCTCTGTAACAGTCCTTCTACACCCTTGTCTCCATAATCTGCTCAGCAACAGTCTTTCTGCACCTCAGTCTCCAACCTATGCTCTCTGTAAGATAATGTTGCACACCTGTCTCCAACCTCTGCTCTCTGTAATAGTCCTTCTGTACTGCAGTCTCCTACCTCTGCTCTCTATAACGGTCCTTAGGCACCCGAGTCTCCAAACTCTGCGTTATGTATCAGTCATTCTGCACCCCAGTCTCCAACCTCTGCTCTCTGTAACAGTCCTTCTACACCTCAAACTCCAACCTCCGTTCTCTGTAAAAGTCCTTCTGCGCCCCAATCTCCAACCTCTGCTCTCTGCAACAGTCGTTCTGCACCTGAAAGTGCAAACTCTGCTCACTGTAAGATTTTTCTGAAACCCAGTCTTCAACCACTGCTTTCTGCAGTGGTCCTTCTGCACCGAAGTCTCCAAACTCTGATCTCTACAACAGTTATTCTGCATTTCGGTCTAAAACCTTTGCGCTCTGTAACAGTCATTCTGTACCGCAGTCTCCAACCTCTGTTCTCTGTAAAAGTTCTTCTGCACCACATTCTTCAACCTCTGCTTTCTGTATCAGTCTTTCTTCACCACATTCTCGAAACTCTGCTGTCTGTATCAGTCCTTTTGCACTTCAGTCTGCAACCTCTGCTGTCTGCAATAGTCCATATGCACCGAGTCTCCAATTACTGCTCTCTGCAACATTCCTTATGCACCCCAGTCTCCAACATCCGCTCTCTGAAACAGTCCTTCTCCAACCCAGTCTCCATCCTCTGATCTCTGCAACAGTACTTCTGCACCCCACTCTCCAACCTCTGCTCTCTGAAACAGTCCGTCTACAACCTAGTCTCCATAATCTGCTCTGCAACAGTCCGTCTGAACCCCAGTCTCCAATCTCTGCTCTCTGTAACAGTCCTTCTGCACCTCAGTCTCCAAACTCTGCTCTCTGTAAAAGGCCTTCTGCACCCCACTTTCCATCCTCTGCTTTCTGCAACGATCCCTCTGCATCCCAGTCTCCAATCTTTGTTTACTGCAACAGTTCTTGTGCACCCCAATCTTCAACATCTGCTCTCTGCAACAGTTCTTCTGTACCTCAGTCTGAAAACTCTGCTCTCTGCAATTATCTTTCTGCACCTGACACTCCAACCTCTGCTCTCTGTAACACTCCTTCTGTACCTCAGTCTTCAACTTCTGCTCTGTATCAGTCCTGCACCCCTGCACCTCAGTCTCCATACTCTACTCTCTTTAACTGTCCTTCTGCACCTGAGTCTCCAACCTCTGCTTTTTGAGAGATCCATCTGTAACCCAGTCTCCAAACTCTGCTCTCTGCAACAGTCTTTCTGCACCCAATTCTCCAACCTCTGCTCTCTGCAACAGTCCTTCTGCATCCCAGTCTCCAATATCTGCTCTCTGCAACCGTCCTTCTGCCCTCAAGTCTCCAAACTCTTCTCTCTGAAATGATCCTTCTGAACACCAGTCTCCAAACTCTGCTCTCAGCAATGATCCTACTGCATTTCAGTCACCAAACTCTGCTCTCTGTAACAATCATTCTGCACTTCAGACTCCAAACTCTGCTCTACGTAATATCCTTCTGCAACCCAGTGTCCAAACTCTGCTTTTTGTAATAGCCCTTCTGCACCCAGTCTCCAACCTCTGCTCTCTGTAACAGTCCTTCTGCACCCCAGTCTCAAAACTCTGCTCTCTGTATCAGTCTTTCTGCACCCCAGTCTCCAAACTCTGCTCTCTGTAACAGTCATTCTGCACCTCAGTCTCCAAATTCTGCTCTCTGCAACAATCCTTCTGCACCCAAATCTCCAACCTCTACTCTCTGCAACAGTCCTTCTACACACCAGTCTTCAACCTCTGCTCTTTGTAACAGTCCTTCTGCACACCAGTCTCCAACCTCTGCTCTCTGTAACAATTCTCCTGCACCCCAGTCTCCCACTTCTGCTTTCTGTATCATAATTTTCACCCCAGTTTCCAACGTCTGCTATGTGAAACAGTCCATCTGCATCTCAGTCCCCAATCTCTGCTCTCTGCAACAGTGTTTTGCACCCCAGTATCCAACCTCTGCTTTCTGCAAAATTCTTTCTACACCCCAGTTTTCAAACTGTGCTCTCTGTAACTGTCTTCTCCACCCAAGTCTCCCACTTCTTCTCTCTGTTATGATCCTTCTGCACCCCAGTCTCCACTTTGCTCTCTGCAATGATTCTTCTACAACTGAGTCTCCAACTTTTGCTCTCTTACTCGATCCTTCTGCACCCCACTCACCAACCACTGCTCTCTGTATGATCCTTCTGAAAAAAGTCTCCAAACTCTGCTTTCTCTAACAGTCCTTGTGCACCCAAGTCTGCAAACTCTGCTGTCTGTAAAAGTCCTTCTGCATCTCAGTCTCCAAACTCTGCTCTCTGCAACATTTCTTCTGCACCCCAGTCTCCAAACCCTTTTCTCTGCAATAGTCCTTCTGCACCCCTGTCTCCAAACTCTGCTCTCGGTAACAGTCTTTCTGTACTGCACTCTCCAAACTCTGCTCTCTGTAACAGTCCTTTTGCATGCCAGTCTCCAAACTCTGCTCTCTGTAACAGTCCTACTGCACCTCAGTCTCCAACCTCTACTCTTTGCAACAGTCCTTCTACACCACAGTCTCAAACATCTGCTCTCTGTAACAGTCCTTCTACACGCAAGTCTCCAACCTCTACTCTCTGCAACGATCCTTCTGCACCCCAGTCTCCAAAGTCTGCTCTCTGCAACAGTCCTTCTGCACTCCAGTCTCCAAATTCTGGTCTCTATAAGATCCTTCTGCACCCCAGTTTTTAAACTTTGTTCTCTGTGACATTTCTTCTGCACCCCAGTCTCCACACTTTACTCTCTGTAACAGTCCTTCTGTACTGCAGTCTTTAAACTCTGCTCTCTGAAACAGCCCTTCTGCAACACAGTCTCCAACCTCTGCTCTCTGCAACAGTCTTCTGGACCTCGGTCTCCAACTTCTGTTCTCTGTTACAGGCCTTCTGCACCCCAGTCTCAAACAGCTTTTCTCTGTAACAGTTCTTTTGCACCCCAATCTCCAATCTCTGCTCTCTGTAACACTCCTTCTGCTCCCCAGTCTCAATCTTGTGCTCTCTGTAAGAATCCTTCTGCACCCCAGTCTCCAAACTCTCCTCTTAGTAAAAGTCCTTCTGCACCTCATTCTAAAACATCTGCTCTCTGTAACCATCCTTCATCACCTCAGTCTCCAAACTCTGCTCTCTGTAACAGGCCTTCTGCACCCCAGTCTTCAACATCTGCTCTTTGGTTCGGTCCTTCTGTACCCCAGTAACCTTCAACTGCACTCTGTAACAATCCTTCTGCATCTCAGTCTCCCACCTCTTCTCTCTGCAACGGTCATTTTGCACCCCAGTCTTCAACCTCTCCTCTCTGTAAAAGTTCTTCTACACCCCAATCTACAACCTCTACTCTCTGCAACAGTCCTTCTGCACCCCAGTCTCCAACATCTGATCTCTGCAACAGTTCTTCTTAACCCCAGTCTCCAACCTCTGTTCTCTGTAACAGTCCTTCTGTTCTGCAGTTTCCAAACATTTCTCTCTGTAACGGTACTTCTGCACCCCAGTCTCAAACCTCTTCTTTCTGTACCAGTCCTTCTGTGATCAAGTCCCCAACCTCTGCTCTCTGTAATAGTCCTACTGCACCCCAGTCTCCAAACTCTGATCTCTGTAACAGGCCTTCTGCACCCAAGTCTCCAACCTCTGCTCTCTGTAACAGTTCTTCCGCACCGCAGTCTCCACACTCTGCTCTCTGCAACGAACCTTCTGCACCAAAGTCTCCATACTGTGCTCTCTGCAACTGTCCTTCTGCACCCAAGTTTCCAAACTCTTCTCTCTGTAAGATCCTTCTGCACCTCAGTTTCCAAACTCTTCTCTCTGTAACATTCCTTCTGCACCACAGTGTCCAAATTCTGCTCTCTTCAATGGTCCCTCTGCACCCCAGTTTCCAACCTCTGTTCTCTACAACACTTCTTCTGCACCCAAGTCTCCAAACTCTGCTCTCTGTAACAGTCCTTCTGTTCCGAAGTCTCCAAACTCTGTTTTCTTTAATGGTCCTTCTGCACCCTAGATTCAAACCTCTGCTCTGTATCAGTCCACCTGAACCACAGTCTCCAAACTCTGCTGCTGTAACATTCCTTCTGCACATCATTCTGCAACCTCTGCTCTCTGCAATAGTCTTTCTGAACCCCAGTCTCCAACCTCTACTTTCTGTATCAGTCCTTCTGCACCCCAGTCTCCAAACTCTGTTCTCTGTAACAGTCCTTCTCAACTTCACTCTCCAACCTGTGCTCTCTGCAACAGTCCGGTGGCACCCCAATCTCCAAATGCTACTCTCTGCAACAGTCTTCCTCCACCCTACTCTCCAACCTCTACTCTCTGAAACAGATCTTCTGCACCCCAATCTCCAACCTCTACTCTCTGCAATAGTCCTTCTGCACCCAAGTCTCCAACCTCTTCTCTATGAAACAGTCTTTCTGCGCCCCAGTCTCCCACATCTCCTCTCTACAATAGTCCTTCTGCACACCAGTCTCCAATCTCTGTTTCTGTATCAGTACTTCTGCACTCAAGTCTCTATCCACTGCTCTCTGTAACAGTATTTCTGCACCTCAGACTCCAAATTTTGGTCTCAGCAAAAGTCCTTCTCCACCCCAATCTCCAAACCCTACTCTCTGCAACAATCTTTCTGCACCCCATTCTCCAACCTCTGCTCTCTGTAACACTCCTTCTGTACTGCAGTTTCCAAACTCTTCTCTCTTTACCTGTCTTTCTGCACGTAAGTCTCCAAACCCTACTTTCTCTATCAGTCCTTCTGCACTCAAGTCTCCAACCTCTTCTCTCTGTACATTCCTTCTGCACCTCAGTCTCCAAATTCTGCTCTCTGCAACAGTCCTTCTGCACCCCAAACTCCAACCTCTGCTCTCTGCAACAGTCCTTCTACACCCAAGTCTCCAACCTATGCACTCTGCAACAGTCCTTCTGCACCTCAGTTTCCAACCTCTGCTCTCTGCAATCTAGTTTCTACAACTTAGTCTTCAACATCTACTCTCTGTAACAGTCCTTCTGCACCTCAGTCTCCAACGTCTGCTCTTTGTATGATCCTTTTGAAAATCAGTATCCAAACTCTGCTTTCTGTAACACTTCTCCTGCACCCCAGTCTCCAACGTCTGCTCTCTGTAATAGTCCTTCTGTTCCGCAGTCTCCAACCTCTGTTTTGTTTAATGGTCCTTCTGCACCCCAGTTTCCAAACTCTGCTTTCTGTATCAGTCCTTCTGCACCACAGTCTCCAAACTCTGCTGCTGTAATAGTCCTTCTGCATCTCAGTCTGCAACCTCTGCTTTCTGCAATAGTCCTACTGCACCCCAGTCTCCAACCTATGCTCTCTGAAACAGTCCTTCTGCACCACAGTCTCCAATCTCTGCTTTCTGTATCAGTACTTCTGCACTCAAGTTTCTATCCACTGCTCTCTGTAACAGTATTTCTGCACCTCAGACTCCAAATTTTGGTCTCAGCAACATTCCTCCTTCACCCCAATCTCCAAACCCTACTCTCTGCAACAGTCTTTCTGCACCCCAGTCTCCAACCTCTGCTCTCTGTAACACTCCTTTTGTACTGCAGTTTCCAAACTCTTCTCTCTTTAACTGTCCTTCTGCACACAAGTCTCCAACCCCTGCTTTCTCTATCAGTCCTTCTGCACTCAAGTCTCCAACCTCTGCTCTCTGTACAGTCCTTCTGCACCTCAGTCTCCAAATTCTGCTCTCTGCAACAGTCCTTCTGCACCCCAAACTCCAACCTCTGCTCTCTGCAACAGTCTTTCTACACCCAAGTCTCCAACCTCTGCACTCCGCAACAGTCCTTCTGCACCTCAGTTTCCAACCTCTGCTCTCTGCAATGGTCTTTCTACACCTTAGTCTTCAACATATACTCTCTGTAACAGTCCTTCTGCACCTCAGTCTCCAACCTCTGCTCTTTGTATGATCCTTTTGAAAATCAGTATCCAAACTCTGCTTTCTGTAACACTTCTCCTGCACCCCAGTCTCCAACGTCTGCTCTCTGTAATAGTCCTTGTGTTCCGCAGTCTCCAACCTCTGTTTTCTTTAATGGTCCTTCTGCACCCCAGTTTCCAAACTCTCCTTTCTGTATCAGTCTTTCTGCACCACAGTCTCTAAACTCTGCTGCTGTAATAGTCCTTCTGCACCTCAGTCTGCAACCTCTGCTTTCTGCAATAGTCGTACTGCACCCAAGTCTCCAACCTATGCTCTCTGAAACAGTCCTTCTGCACCCCAGTCTCCAATCTCTGCTTTCTCTATCAGTACTTCTGCACTCAAGTTTCTATCCACTGCTCTCTGTAACAGTATTTCTGCACCTCAGACTCCAAATTTTGGTCTCAGCAACAGGCCTTCTCCACCCCAATATCCAACCCCTACTCTCTGCAACAGTCTTTCTGCACCCCAGTCTCCAACCTCTGCTCTCTGTAACACTCCTTTTGTACTGCAGTTTCCAAACTCTTCTCTCTGTAACTGTCCTTCTGCACTCAAGTCTCCAACCTCTGCACTCTGTACAGTACTTCTGCACCTCAGTCTCCAAATTCTGCTGTCTGCAACAGTCTTTCTGCACCCCAATCTCAAACCTATGCCCTCTGCAACAGTTTTTCTACACCCAAGTTTCCAAACTCTGCACTCCGCAACAATCCTTTTGCACCTCAGTCTCCAAGCTCTGCTCTCTTCAATGGTCTTTCTACACCTCAGTCTTCAACATCTACTCTCTGTAACAGTCCTTCTGCACCTCAGTCTCCAACCTCTGCTCTCTGTAACTGTCCTTATGTTCTGCAGTCTCCAAGCTCTGTTTTCTGTAATGGTCCTTCTGCACCCAAGTTTCCAACCTCTGCTTTCTGTATCAGTCCTTCTGCACAACAGTCTCCAAACTCTGCTGCTGTAACAGTCCTTCTGCACCTATGTCTGCAACCTCTGCTCTCTACAATAGTTGTACTGCACCGCAGTCTCCAAACTCTGCTTTCTGCAAAACTTAATCTGCACCCCAGTCTCCAACATCTGCACTCGACAACTGTCCCTCTCCACCCTAGTCTCCAAACTCTGCTCTTTGGAAAAGTCCTTCTGCACCCCAGTCTCCAACCTCTGCTTTTTGTATCAGTTCTTCTGCACCCCAGTCTCCAACCTCTGCTCTCTGTAACAGTCCTTATCCACTTCAGTCTCCAACCTCTGCTCTCTGCAACAGTCCTGTGGCACCCCAATTTCCAAATGCTACTCTTTGCAACAGTCTTTCTTCACCCCAGTCTCCAACCTCTGCTCTCTGCAACAGTTCTCCTGCAATCCAATCTCCAACCTCTACTCTCTGCAATAGTCCTTCTGCACCCAAGTCTCCAACCTCTACTTTATGCAACAGTCTTTCTGCACCCCAGTCTCCAACATGTACTCTCAAAAACAGTCTTTCTACACCCCAGTCTGCAATCTCTGCTTTTTGTATCAGTACTTCTGCACTCAATTCTCTATCCACTGCTCTCTGTAACATTCTTTCTGCACCTCAGTCTCCAAATTCTGCTCTCAGCAACGGTTTTCCTAAACCCAATCTTTAACGTATGCTCTCCGCAACAGATTTTCTGCACCGCAGTCTCCAACCCCTACTCTCTGCAACAGTCCTTCTGCACCCCAGTCTCCAACCTCCTCTCTGCAACAGTGCTTCTGCACCCCAGTCTCCAACAGCTTATCTCTGAAACAGTCCTTCTCCACTCTAGTCTCCAAACTCTGCTCTCTGTAACAATCCTTCTTTACTGCAGTTTCCAAACTCTTCTCTCTGTAACTGTCCTTATGCACACCAGTCTCAAACCCCTGCTTTCTCTATCAGTTCTTCTGCATTCAAGTCTTCAACCTCTGCTCTCTGTACAGTCCTTCTGCACCTCAGTCTCCAAATTCTGCTCTCTGAAACAGTCCTTCGGCATCCCAATCTCCAAATTCTGCACTCTGCCACAGTCCTTCTACAGTAAGTCTCCAACCTCTGCACTCCTCAACAGTCCTTCTGCACCTCAGTCTCCAATCTCTGCTCTCAACAATGGTCTTTCTACATTTCAGTCTTCAACATCTACTCTCTGTAACAGTCCTTCTGCAACTCAGTCTTCAATTTCTGCTCTCTGTATGATCCTTCTGAAAAGAAGTCTCCAAACTCTGCTCTCTGTAACAGGCCTTCTGCACACCAGTCTCCATCTTCTGCTCTCTGTAACAGGCCTTCTGCACCCAAGTCTTTGAACTCTGCTCTCTTTAACAGTCTTTCTGCACCCCAGTCTTCAAATTCTGCTCTCTGAATTGGTCCCTCTGCACCCCAGTCTCCAACCTCTGTTCTCTACAACAGTTCTTCTGTACAAGAGTCTTCAACCTCTCTTCTCTGTAAGGGTCATTCTTAACCCCAGTCTTCAAACACTGCTTTCTGTATCAGTCCTTCTGCAACATAGTCTCCAAACTCTGCTCTCTGTAAAAGTCATTATGCACCTCACTCTGAAACCTCTGCTCTTTGCAACAGTCCTTCTGCACCCCAGTCTTCAACCTTGCTCTCTGCAACAGTCCTTGTGCACACTAGTCTCCAAAATCTGCTCTCTGCCACAGTCCTTCTTCACCCCAGTCTCCAACCTCTGCTCTCTCTAATAGTCCTTCTGTACTGCAGTCTCCAAACTCTGCTCTCTGTAACGATCCTTCTGCTCCCCAGTCTACAAACTCTGATTTCTCTATCAGTTTTTCTGAACCCCAGTGTCCAACCTCTTCTTTCTGTAACTTTCCTTCTGCACCTCAGATTCCAACCTCTGCTCTCAGCAACAGTCTTTCTGCGCCCCAATCTACAACCTCTGCTCTCTGCAAAAGTCCTTCTGCACCTCAGTGTTCAAACTGCTCTCTGTAAGATGCTTCTGAAACCAAGTCTCCAACCTCTGCTTTCTACAATGGTCATTCTGCACCCGAGTCTCCAACCTCTGTTCTCTACAACACTTATTCTGCACCCCATTTTCCAACCTTTCTCTCTGTAACAGTACTTCTACACCCCAGTCTCCAAACTCTGCTCTCTGTAACATTCCTTCTGTACTGTAGTCTCAAACCTCTGCTCTCTGTAATGGTCCTTCTGCACCCCAGTCTCCAAACGCTGCTTTCTGTATCAGTCCTTCTGCACGTCAGACTCCAACCTCTGCTCTCTGCAAGAGTTATGCTGCACCCCAATCTCCAAACTCTGCTCTCTTCAACAGTCCTACTGCACCCCAGTCTCCAACCTCTGCTCTCTTTATCAATCCTTCTGCACCTCAGTCTTAAAGTCTTCTCTCTGCAATGGTCCTTCTGCACCCCAGTCACCAACCTCTGTTTTCTACAACACTTCTTCGGCACCCAAGTCTCCAAACTCTGCTCTCTGTAACAGTCCTTCTGTTCCGCAGTCTCCAAACTCTGTATACTTTAATGGTCCTTCTGCACCCTAGTTTCAAACCTCTGCTTTCTGTATCAGTCCTTCTAAACCAAAGTCTCCTAACTCTGCTGCTGTAACAGTCCTTCTGCACATCAGTCTGCAAACTCTGCTCTCTGCAATAGTCCTTCAGCACCCCTGTCTCCAACCTCTGTTTTCTATATAAGTCTTCTGCACCCCAGTCTCCAAACTCTGTTCTCTGTAACAGTCCTTCTCAACTTCACTCTCCAACCTCTGCTCTCTGCAACAGTCTTGTGGAACACCAATCTCCAAATGCTACTCTCTGCAAAAGTCTTTCTCCACCCCAGTCTCCAACCTCTACTCTCTGAAACAGTTCTTCTGCACCCCAATCTCCAAAATCTACTCTTTGCAATAGTCCTTCTGCACCCATGTCTCCAACCTACACTCTATGAAACAGTCTTTCTGCAACCCAGTCTTCAACATCTTCTCTCTAAAATAGTCCTTCTGCACCCCAGTCTCCAATCTCTGCTTTCTGTATCAGTACTTCTGCACTCAAATCTCTAACCACTGCTCTCTGTAACAGTCCTTCTGCACCTCAGACTCCAAATTTTGGTCTCAGAAACAGTCCTTCTCCACCCCAGTCTCCAACACCTACTCTCTGCAACAGTCTTTCTGCACCCCAGTCTCCAACCTCCTTTCTGCAACAGTCCTTCTTCACCCCAGTCTCAAACATCTGATCTCTGCAACAGTCCTTCTCTACCCCAGTCTCCAACATCTGATCTCTGTAACACTCCTTCTGTACTGCAGTTTCCAAACTCTTCTCTCTGTAACTGTCCTTCTGCACACCAGTCTCCAACCTCTGCTTTCTCTATCAGTTCTTCTGCACTCAAGTCTCCAACCTCTGCTCTCTGTACAGTCCTTCTGCACCTCAGTCTCCAAATTCTGCTCTCTGCAACAGTCCTTCTGCACCCCTATCTCCAACCTCTGCTCTCTGCAACATTCCTTCTACACCCAAGTCTCCAACCTCTGCACTCCGCAACAGTCCTTCTGCACCTCAGTTTCCACCTTCTGCTCTCTGCAATGGTCTTTCTACACCTTAGTCTTCAAAATCTACTCTCTGTAACAGTCCTTTTGAACCTCAGTCTTCAACCTCTACTCTCTGTATGATCCTTCTGAAAATCAGTCTCCAAACTCTGCTTTTTGTAACAGTCCTTCTGCACCTCAGTCTCCAACCTCTGCTCTCTGTATAATCCTTGTGAAAATCAGTCTCAAAACTCTGCTTTCTGTAACAGTCCTTCTGCACCCCAGTCTCCAGCCTCTGCTCTCTGTAATAGTCCTTCTGTTTCACAGTCTTCAAACTCTGTTTTCTTTAATGGTCCTTCTGCACCCCAGTTTCCAACCTCTGCTTTCTGTATCAGTCCTTCTGAACCACAGTCTCCAAACTCTGCTGCTGTAACAGTCCTTCTGCACCTCAATCTGCAACATCTGATCTCTGCCACAGTCCTTCTCAACCCCAGTCTCCAACTCTGCTCTCCTTAAAAGTCCATCTGTACTGCAGTTTCCAAACTCTTCTCTCTGTAACTATCCCTCTGCATACCAGTCTCCATTCCCTGCTTACTCTATCAGTCCTTCTGCACTCAAGTCTCCAACCTCTGCTCTCTGTACAGTCCTTCTGCACCTCAGTCTCCAAATTCTGCTGTCTGCAAAAGTCTTTCTGCACCCCAATCTCCAACCTATGCTCTCTACAACAGTCCTTCTACACCCAAGTCTCCAACCTCTGGAATCCGCAACAATCCTTCTGCACCTCAGTCTCCAACCTCTGTTCTCTGCAATGGTCTTTCTACACCTCAGTCTTCAACATGTACTCTCTGTAACAGTCCTTCTGCACCTCAGTCTCCAACCTCTGCTCTCTGTAACAGTCCTTATGTTCCGCAGTCTCCAACCTTTGTTTTCTGTTATGGTCCTCTGCACCCAAGTTTCTAACCTCTGCTTTCTGTATCAGTCTTTCTGCACCAGTGTCTCCAAACTCTGCTGCTGTAACAGTCATTCTGCACCTCAGTCTGCAACCTCTGCTCTCTGCAATAGTTGTACTGCACCCCAATCTCCAAACTCTGCTCTCTGCAACACTCCATCTACACCCCAGTCTCCAACATCTGCTCTCGACAACTGTCCTTCTCCACCCTAGTCTCCAACATCAGCTCTTTGGAACAGTCCTTCTGCACCCCAGTCTCAGACCTCTGCTTTCTGTATCAGTCCTTTTGCACCCCAGTCTCCAACCTCTTCTCTCTGTAACAGTCCTTCTCCACTTCAGTCTCCAACCTCTGCTCTCTGCAACAGTCTTGTTGCACCCAAATCTCCAAATGCTACTCTCTGCAACAGTCTTTCTCCACCCTGGTGTCCAACCTCTGCTCTCTGCAACAGTTCTCCTGCAACCCAATCTCCAACCTCTACTCTCTGTAATAGTCCTTCTGCACCCAAGTCTCCAATCTCTACTCTATGCAATAGTCATTCTGCACCCCAGTCTCCAACATCTGCTCTATACAACAGTCTTTCTGCACCTCGGTCTCCAATTTCTGCTTTTTGTATCAATACTTCTGCACTCAAGTCTCTAACAACTGCTCTCTGTAAGATTCTTTCTGCACCTCAGTCTCCAAATTCTGCTCTCAGCAATAGTCCTTCTCAACCCCAATCTCCAATGTCTGCTCTCCGAAACAGTTTTTCTGCACCCCAGACTCCAACCCCTACTTTTTGCAACAGTCCTTCTGCACCCCAGTCTCCAACCTTCTCTCTGCAACAGTGCTTCTGCACCCCAGTCTCCAACATCTGATCTCTGAAACAGTCTTTCTCCACCCTAGTCTCTAACCTCTGCTCTCTGTAACAGTCCTTCTGTACTGCAGTTTCCAAACTCTTCTCTCTGTAACTGTTTTTCTGCACACCAGTCTTTAAGCCCTGCTTTCTCTATCAGTCCTTCTGCACTCAAGTCTCCAACCTCTACTCTCTGCAAAGTCCTTCTGCACCTCAGTCTCCAAATTCTTCTCTCTGCAACAGTCCTTCAGCACCCCAATCTCCAAACTCTGCTCTCTGCAACAGTCCTACAGCAAAGTCTCCAACCTCTGCACTCCTCAACAGTCGTTCTGCACCTCAGTCTCGAACCTCTGGTCTCTACAATGGTCTTTCTACATTTCAGTCTTCAAAATCTACTCTCTGTAACAATCCTTCGGCAACTCAGTCTCCAATTTCTGCTTTCTGTATGATCCTTCTGAAAATAAGTCTCCAGACTCTGCTCTCTTTAAGAGTCCTTCTGCACCCCCGTCCCCAACCTTTGCTCTCTGTAACAGTCTTTCTGCACCTCAGTCTCCAAACTCTGCTCTCTGTAAGATTCTTCTGCACCCCAGTCTCCAAACTCTGCTCTCAGTATCAGTCCTGCACCCAAGTCTCGAAACACTGCTCTCTGTAACAGTTTTTCTGCACCTCAGTCTCCAACCTCTGCTCTCTAGAACACTCCTTCTATACCCCAGTCTCCAAAATCTACTCTCTGAAACGATCCTTCTGAACCCCAGTCTTCAACCTCTGCTCTCTGCAACAGTCCTATGGCACCCAAATTTCTAAATGTTACTCTCTGAAACAGTCTTTCTCCAGCCAGTATCCAACCTCTGCTATCTGCAACAGTTCTCCTGCAACCCAATCTCCAACCTCTACTCTCTGCAATAGTCCTTCTGCACCCAAGTCTTCAACTTCTACTCTATGCAACAGTCCTTGTGCACCCCAGTCTCCAACATCTGCTCTCTACAACAGTCCTTCTGCACCACAGTCTCCAAACTCTGCTCTCTTTAACAATCCTTCTGTACCTCACTCTGCAACCTCTTCTCTCTTTAACAGAATTTCTGCACCCCAGTTTTCAACCTCTACACTCTGCAACAGTCCTTCCTCACCCAAGTCTCCAAAATATGCTCTCTGTAACAGTCCTTTTCCACTGCAATCTCCAACCTCTGCTCTCTGTAACAGTCTTTCTTTACTGCAGTCTCCAAACTCGAATCTCTGTAACGGTATTTATGCAATTCATTCTCCAAACTCTGCTTTCTGTATCAGTCCTTCTGCACCCGGGTCTCTAACCTCTGGTCTCTCTAACAGTCCTTCTGCACCTCCGACTCAAACCTCTGCTCTCTGCAACAGTACTTCTGCGCCCTAGTTTCAAACTTCTGCACCTGAGTGTCCTAATTCTGCTCTCTTTAAGATCCTTCTGAAACTGAGTCTCCAACCTCTGCTTTCTGCAATGATCTCTCTGCACCCTAGTCTTCAAGCTCTGTTCTCTACAACACTTATTCTTCACCCCAGTATCCATTCTGTGCTTTTTGTTACAATCCTTCTGCACCACAGTCTGCAACCTCTGCTCTCTGCAATACTCCTTCTGCACCCCAGTCTCCAATCTCTGCTCTCTTCAACAGTCCTTCTGCACCCCAGTCTCCAAAATCTTCTCTCTGCAACAGTGCTTCTCCACCATAGTCTCAAACCTCTGCTCTCTGCAACAGTCCTTCTGCACACAGGTCACCAAGGTCTGCTTTCTGTATCAGTCCTTCTGAATCCCAGGCTCCAACCTCTGCTCTCGGTAACAGTACTTATGCACCTCAGTCTCCAACCTCTACTCTCTGCAGAAGTCTTTCTACACCCCAGTCTCCAACCTCTGCTGTTGGCAACAATCCTTCTGGATGCCAATCGCCAACCTCTACTCTCTGCAACAGTCGTTCTACACACCACTCTCCAACCTCTGTTTTCTGTAACAGGCCTTTGTCACCTCCGTCTGAAAAGTCTGCTGTCTGCAATGATCTTTCTGCACCTCAGTCTCCAACCTCTGCTCTCTGTAACAGTCCTTCTGTACCTCAGTCTCCAACCTCTGCTCTCTGTAAGATCTTTTTGCAACGCAGCCTTTAAACTCTGCTCTTTGTAACTGTCCTTCCGCATCCCAGTCTCAAAGCCCTGCTCTCTCTAACAGGTCTTCTGGACCCCAATCTCCAAACTCTGCTTTCTGTAACAAGCCTTTTGACCCCAGTCTTCATCCTCTTCTCTCTTCAACGATACTTTTGCACCCCAGTCTCCAACCTCTGCTCTCAGCAACAATCCTTCTGCACCGCAGTCTTCAACCTATGCTGTCTGTCAGATCCTTCTGAAAACCTGTCTCCAACCACTGCTCTCTGAAACAGTTTTTCTGTACCGCAGTCTCCAACCTCTGGTCTCTTTAAGGGTCCTTCTGCACCTCACTCTCCAAACTGTGCTCTCTGTAAAAGAACTACTGCACCCAAGTCTTCAAACTGTGCTCTCTGTAAAAGTCCTTCTGCACCACAGTCTCCAAACTCTGCTCTCTGAAACGATCCTTCTGCACAGCAGTCTCAAAACTCTGTTCTCTAAAACTGTTATTCTGCACCCCAGTCTTTAACCTCTGCTCTCTGTAACAGTCCTTCTGTACCGCAGTCTCCAACATTTGTTCTTTTTCAGGGTCTTTATTCACCACAGTATCAACCTCAGCTTTCTGTATCCGTCATTTTCCAACACAGTCTCCAAATTCTGCCCGCTGTAACAATCCTTCTGAAACTCAGTCTGCAACCTCTGCTCTGTGCAACAGTCCTTCTACACCCCAGTTTCCATCCTCTGTTCTCTGCAACAGTCATTTTCCACCGCAGACTCCAACATCTGCTCTCTGAAACAGTTCTTCTCCACCCCAGTCTTCAACCTCTGCTCTCTGTAACAGTCCTTCTGTACTGCAGTCTCCAACCTCTGTTCTCTGTAAGTGTCCTTCTGCACTCCAGTTTCAAAACTCTGCTTTCTGTATCAGTTCTTGTGCACCCCAGTCTCCAACGTCTGCTCTCTGTATCAATCCTTCTGCACCTTAGTCTCCAAGTCTTCTCTCTGCAACGGTCCTTCTGCACCTCAGTCTCCAACCTCTTCTCTCTGTAACAGTGCTTCTGGGCCTCAGTCTCCAAACTCTGCTCTCTGTAACATCCTTCTGCAAGCTAGTCTCCAAACTCTGCTCTCTGTAACAGTCCTTCTAAACCCCACTCTCCAAACTCTGCTCTCTGTAACAGGCTTTCTGCAGCACAGTCTCCACCTCTGCTTACTGTATCAGTCCTTCTGCACCTCAATCTCCAACCTGTGCTGTATGCAACGATCCTTCTGCACCCCAGTCTTCAACCTCTACTCGCTGCAACGGTCCTTGTGCACCCCAGTCTCCAACATCTGCTCTTTGCAACAGTTCTTCTGTACCTCAGTCTGAAAACTCTGCTCTCTACAACAATCCTTCTGCACCCCAGTCTCCAACCTCTGCTCTCTGTAACAGTCCTTCTGTACTGCAGTCTCCAACCTCTTTTCTCTGTAAGGGTCCTTCTGCACTCTAGTTTCAAAACTCTGCTTTCTGTATCAGTTCTTGTGCACCCCAGTCTCCAACGTCTGCTCTCTGTATCAATCCTTCTGCACCTAAGTCTCCAAGTCTTCTCTCTGCAACAGTCCTTCTGCACCTCAGTCTCCAACCTCTTCTCTCTGTGACAGTGCTTTTGGGCCTCAGTCTCCAAACTCTGCTCTCTCTAACATCCTTCTGCAAGCTAGTCTCCAAACTCTGCTCTCTGTAACAGTCCTTCTACACCCCACTCTCCAAACTCTGCTCTCTGTAACAGGCCTTCTGCAGCACAGTCTCCACCTCTGCTTTCTGTATCAGTCCTTCTACACCCCAGTCTCCAACCTGTGCTGTCTCCAACGTTCCTTCTGCACCCCAGTCTTCAATCTCTACTCACTGCAACAGTCCTTGTGTACCCCAGTCTCCAACATCCGCTCTTTGCAACAGTTCTTCTGTACCTCAGTCTGAAAACTCTGCTCTCTACAACAATCCTTCTGCACCCCAGTCTCCAACATCTGCTCTCTGTAACAGTCCTTCTGTACCTCAGTCTCCAACCTCTGCTTTCTGTAAAACCCTTCTGAAACCCAGTCTGCAAACTCTGCTCTCTGTAGCAGTCCTTCTGCACCCCGGTGTCTAACCTTTGGTCACTGTAACATTCCTTCTGCACCTCTGACTCCAACCTCTGCTCTCTACAACAGTACTTCTGCGACCTAATCTTAAACCTCTGCTCTCTGCAACACTCCTTCTGCACCTCGGTGTCCTAATTCTGCTCTCTGTAAGATCCTTCTGAAACACAGTCTACAACCTCTGCTGTTGGCAACAATCCTTCTGGACGCAAATTTCAAACATCTACTCTTTGCAACAGTCGTTCTACACACCAGTCTCCAACCTCTGCTTTCTGTAACAGGCCTTCTGCACCTCAGTCTGAAAACTCTGCTCTCTGCAACGATCCTTCTTCACCTCAGTCTCCAACCTCTTCTCTCTGTAACAGTCCTTCTGTACCTCAGTCTCCAACCTCTGCTCTCTGTAAGATCTTTTTGCAACCCAGTCTTTAAACTCTGCTCTTTGTAACTGTCCTTCCGCATCCCAGTCTCAAAGCCCTGCTCTCTCTAACAGGTTATCTGCACCCCAATCTCCAGACTCTGCTTTCTGTAACACGCCCTTTGACCCCAGTCATCATCCTCTTCTCGCTTCAACGATACTTTTGCACCGCAGTCTCCAACCTCTGCTCTCAGCAACAATCCTTCTGCACCCCAGTCTCCAAACTATGCTCTCTGTCAGATCTTTCTGCACACCTGTCTCCAACCACTGCTCTCTGAAACAGTCTTTCTGTACCACAGTCTCCAACCTCTGGTCTCTGTAAGGGTCCTTCTGCACCTCTGTCTCCAACATGTGCTCTCTGTAAAAGAACTACTGCATCCCAGTCTTCAACCTGTGCTCTCTGTAAAAGTCCTTCTGCACCAAAGTCTCCAAACTCTGCTCTCTTTAACCATCCTTCTGCACCCCAGTCTCCAACCTCTGCTCTCTGCAACGATCCTTCTGCACCGCAGTCTCAAAACTCTGTTCTCTATAACAGTTTTTCTGCACCCCAGTCTTTAAACTTTGCTCTCTGTAAAGGTTCGTCTGTACCGCAGTCTCAATACGTTCTTCTTTCTAAGGGTCTTTATGCACCCCAGTATCCAAACTCTGCTTTCTGTATCCGTCGTTTTTCACCTCAGTCCTCAAACTCTGCTCGCTGTGACAGTTCTTCTGCAACACAGTCTGCAACCTCTTCTCTGTGCAACAGTCTTTCTACACACCAGTTTCCATCCTCTGCTTTCTGCAACAGTCATTTTCCACAGCAGACTCCAACATCTGCTCTCTGAAAGAGTTCTTCTCCACCCCAGTTTCCAACCTCTGCTCTCTGTAACAGTCCTTCTGTACTTCAGTCTCTAACCTCTGCTCTCTTTAAGGGTCCTTCTGTACAAGAGTCTTCAACTTCTGTTCTCTGTAACAATCCTTCTGCACCTCAGTTCCCAGACTCTGAAATCTGCAATGGTCCTTCTACACCCCAGACTCTAACCTCTGCTGTCTGCAACCATTTTTTTACACCATTGTCTCCAACCTCTGCTCTCTGCAAAAGTTTTATTGAACCCCAATCTCCAACATCTGCTCTGTGCAACAATTTTTCTGCACCTCAGTCTGAAAACTCTTCTCTCTGCAATGATCCTTGTGCACCCCAGTCTCCAAACTCTGCTTTCTGTAACAGTCCTTCTGCACCTCAGTCTCCAACTTCTGCTCTCTGCAACAGTTCTTCTGCATCCCAGTCTTTAACATCTACTCTCTGAAACAGTCTTTTTATACCACTGTCCAAATGCAGAAGAATGAGACCTGAACTATCACCCACCCTGCAAAAAATCAACTCAAAATGCATTAAAGACCCAGGCACTAGACCAGAAATTATGCAGTTTCAAGGAAAAAACAAAGCAAATACTCCAACCTAAAGGCAGAGGCAATGACTTTCTCAATAGGATGCCAAAGCTCAGGAGATAACACCAAAAGTTAGCTAATAAGATGGCATGAAATTTAGAAGGTTCTGCACAGCAAAAGAGACAATTAGAATGTGAAGAGAGTACCTACGGAAAGGGAGAAAATATTTATGAGAGGCTCTTCTAAAGGAGGATGAATATTCAGAATATTAATAAAGAACTCAAAAAACTTAACATCAAACCCACAATTATTAAATAACCCAATTATCAAATAACCCAATTACCAAATGGGAAACTAAATGAACTAAACAGACACGTCTTAGAAGAAAATATGTGAATGGCCAAAAAATATATGAAAATACTTGCAAGTCAAGACTACCCTGAGATTTCATCTCACTTCAGTGACAAAGGCAACCACCAAGAATACAAACAGAAATGAGTGTGACAAGGAGAGAATCAGAGAGAAAGGAGCACTCTCACCCTGTTGGGGGGCATGTAAATCAGCACAACCACCATGAAAATCGGGATGGAGGCTCCTCAGGAGTAGCCATGGACCACCCTGTGACCCAGCTCTACCTCTGCTTGGTATTTATCACAGCAGATCAAAGTCATCATACTATAATGACACATACATGCCCATGAACCAGCCGAGGTGACATCAGTGGGCGAATGAATAAAGAACATCTGGTATATGCACACTGGAATTTCATTCAGCCATAAAGAAGAACGAAATTATGACATGCTAGAAGATAGATGGATCATCAGAACATTAAGCAAAATAAGCAACTCAGAAAGTTAAGGGCCTTGTGTTTTTCCTCTGTTAAAGCTAGAGGGGGAAAAGGAAGGAAAGTTGGGGAGGGAGTCTCATCATGAAAGTTGAAGGAAGATCAGTAGAGTCAAGGCACCAGGGGAGGAGGTGAGGAAAAAACAAATATTGGAATGATATTGGCCAAAGTTCACGGTTATTTTGTGTGCATGTTCAAATATGTGTCAGCAAATCTCACCATTATGGACCACAACAATGCATCAATGAAGTGTGAAAAGAAGAGATTCACATTACATGGGACAGGCACTATTCTAGGAAGGTGCCCATTTTTTTCCATCTATAAATACCACGATCATTTACTACTGTCAAAAATCTCTACAGATTCAAATGTTCTGATCACTGCTCCACCACATGGCCTCTTCTACTTCAGGGTCCCCTTATTTCCAGTGAAATCAGGGAGCCCGTTTCAACGATGCCATCTGTTAATGTCTTCCCAGGCTGCCGAGGACAGCGGCTGCGGGTTTCACAAAGATCTGGTGCTGTCTTCTGAACACATATCCACTAGGCCTTGGCGAACGCTGGTGCTCCAGGCCCTACTCCAGATCAAGCTGTGAGGCCAGGGAAGGGGTCACATAACACGCCATCCAACACCTTATTTATTTCTGATCACCATCCTCTCCATTTTTTCAGGATCATATTGGTAATTGAACTTAAGCAAACACTGAGTCCAGATTTCAGTCCATCAACCACAGAGAGTCTAATAGCCACTCCCCGTCGCTCAGGAAAATCATTGGCCCTAACAATCTGGTGATTACGTATCTGTGACTGCATTTAAGATCATCCAGCAATATGTCCTGACTACTTTGGTCTGGAAGACTCAAACAAATTTTCTTATATATTCTTAAGGCTCCTATTAACAAAATACAGTAAAATATTTACCTTTTATTTTGGTGTTACCCTTATACTCTCCTGGGCTATATTTTATACTCTTAACTGAGGCGTTCTAGGATCAGACCCCAATTAAGAAAATGAATATTAAAAATTCTCTCTCTCTCTCTCTCTCTCTCTCTCTCTCTCTATATATATATATATATATATATATATATATATATATATATATATATATATATCTCCCCCCACTACTCTCCTCTCCTCTCCTCTCTCACTTTCTCTTAAAAAAAAAAAAGACAACTGCCCAGGTAGTGTCACCACAGGGTCTCCAATTTAGAAAAAGCTAGTCTCCTCGGGAAAGGAGGGGCTGCTTCTGACAGCAAAGAGGGTTAATGGAGATTTCAGGGTTCAAGGCTCTGAGATTTGTCTAATTCCACTGGTATTTTGCCATTCTAATTAACAGGGTCTCAATCATTCCCCCATTAATGTCCTAATTGACATCAGAGAGACCTGGAGAAATTGTGGATTTATAATTTTCTTTGTACAATCAATGCATGTTAGTGGACTAGTGGGAAACAGAGAAGGGATTTCTGATGTTTCCAGGAAGCCCTGCTTTAGGTACTGTAAACTCAGTCACAGGAATATGGCCTTCACAGTGACCCACTGTCTTTCAAAATGGCTGAGCCTAGTTCTTATTTCTCCCGACGTTAGATATTTTGGCCTGTTTTTTTCCATAGCTGCAAAGGTTTTCTGTTGAGTGTCCTAATGTAACAGTTTCTGTTACTCTTTCCCCTGAAGATTAAAGTTTTGTTCTATGCAAAAAATCAGGAAATGGGTCTGAGAGGAGTTTTGGCAGCTGTTGCTGCTTTTTGTCTCTCTACCTATCCAAGAAATGATACCGTTAAAGACACTTTCTCAGAATACTTCCGTATCTTCCTGGGAGCATTTGGTGGAATCCATGGATAAAAAGAAAAAATACAAATATTTTATGTCTATAGCCCTCTGGGTCTTTATGCTCTTAAACCAGTCTATACTTAGTCTTTAGCAATCCATTAACTATTTTTTATTTGAGTTGTTTTTTTTTTTTTATAAATAAACTCCTATGTATCTAGTGGGTTCTCCCATAGTTAAAAAAAATGCCTGGATTATTTTGGTTACTTATCTCTCCCCAGACTTCGGTTAGTTGTTTGCCTTATAATCTTCATCCCTAATAAATTCACGGAAAGTCATTAATTTGCATTTTCTTCTGCTCTGATGAAAACAACATGCTTTCTAGCTATTTCGATAGATACTCAAGGTGAAATTTGAAGTCTATACACTTACTTTTCAAAAATATTTAGTAATTTCTAATTTAGTTAAATATATAGTTATTCTATTCAAAACAATCCCATTCCTAGCATATTTCCAATGAAATAATGCACAGTTCACAAAAATTTTTGTGTAAAAATTCATAATAACTCAAACAAATATTATGCCTTCAGCAGAAGAACAGAAGACAAATCACGGTTTATCATGCAGTGGAATAATGCAGTTACTTTAGAAACACAAATACTGAAACATTAATAACATTGACAAATCTAAAAAAAATTTTCTGGGTGAAAGATGCCAGATACAAAATATATACTGTATGTTTCCTTTGAATAAAGTTCAAAAATTAGCAAAACAGGTATAATGGTCAAATAATAATGGTGGTCTTTTTTTTTTTCCTTTGGAGCTCAGGGGTGATATCAGTTAAAGCATGAAGAAACTTTCTAAAGTGATGGAATTGTTTTATATCCTGATTTTTGGTAGTTCATATATATGTAAAATATTATAAACATGTACACTTTAGATCTATGTATTCTTTGAGTACAAATTATAGTTCTATTTTTAAAAATAGCTTTATTTTAAAAATAAGTAATTAATGGGGAAGAGTGGTACCTGCCTGTAATCCCAGGTACTTGGGAGACTAAGGCAGGGGGATCATAAATTTGAAACTCTGCAAGCCCCCCCACGCAAATAATTGAAAGGGCTGGGGATATAGCTTTATGGTAGAATGTCACTGGGTTCAATCCCCAGTACTGCAGTAAGTAAGTATTTTCTCCCATTTTTTGCATTTCGCTACTTCTTTTTTACCACAGTGATAGTCCAGGACATATCACATTTTACAAGTGACATCAGTTGTTTCCTGATCACGATCTGTTTGAGGCAGTGAATGTGATTGGTGGGTGCATTCGTTCTGTATCACAGATACAAAGCCTTGCTTACCATGATGGATGGGTGTGGGCATGTGTGTGTTTGTGTGTGTGTGTGTGTGTGTGTGTGTTATTGGTTGTGGGATTGTTCTTGACTGAGAACACTGTCTTATAGTTAGTGGGATGGCAAGTTGGCATCTCAGGAAACATTGATGGCAGAAATGTCAAAGAATATAGCAGGAATCTGCATCTAAGGCTCAGCAAGCTCAGAACACTTGGTTATCCTAATTGCTATAAATGGAAAGACCCTCACTATTGAGCTTCTCTGAGAGCTGCATCACACTGGGGCGGGAGGAGGGAGCCCATTTCCATAGACATGTACCCTGTTTCTATGGAGACTGCAGCTAGGCTTCAAGGGACTTGTGGAATAGTACCAGTGAATGCTGCAAAGCTTTGGGTCATTCTGAGGAGCCTGCTACTTCAGGGGAAGTGGCAGAGTATCAGCCTATGGGGCCGGGACTAGGCTCTTTGACGTTGTGTCAGGCCTGATTTCTAAGCAAGGTACTTGGCAATAGAAACCTCGGAAAACGTTCCACCCCCCACCATGCCATGGGCCACCAGAGAGCCCAGGTGTGTCTCTGGAAGCCAGGCTTGGGTATGAGCATGGACATCAATGATTGCAGAGTATCAACAATAGGGGACCATAAATCTCTTTCAGGTGAGTGAAGACTGAAAACAGGACATCTGGAGGGAGATAGACTGGGTTTTAGAAACTCATCAGATCTCTAGGTCTAGAACACGCCAATAGACCCACTCATGGAATTGTGCGTGTGAGTCCAAGGACCAGGGGTCCATAACTGTGAAACCTGGTTCCCCAGGTTTTAGACACACCTGTTTAGTTCAAAAGAGTGATCTGAGTGCTAAAACAAGATCAAAATGAAGTGGTATGTATCTGAATACGTGCTGTGTTGAAGGTGGGAGAAAATCTCTGAAGCCCTCATGGAAAAGGATATAGAGAACTTTAAAGTCCTAGTTGAAGAGGACACGGTAAAGACAACAAATCAGTTTGGGCTGGCTGGCTAGCTGGTGGGATCACTCAGGAAAACAGGAATATGTGAGAAATAGCAGATGTAAAGGAGGCTTTGGTGGATTTGATTTGAGTAATGTTGAATGTAAGTTATCTGTGGGATAATCACGTGGAAATGCCCTTCACAGAAAGCCTAGAACTGCAGGTGTGGATTTGAGAGTCATTGTCTTGAAGGCAATTGTTACAGCAAAGGGTGAATATGAAATCCCCCAGGAGAATAGAGAAAGTAGAGAATGAAATAGAGAAAGTAGGGATTCTTGTGATACTTGGTGTTCACGAAAATTGTAGTAAAAGTTTATCCAGAAATGACTAAAAACACCACACTATCTAGTTCACTTGTAGGTATCGCTTTCTCTAAATAATTTCCCTAAACAAGCGGTTACCTTATTAGCATTGATTTACAATAAATCAACTTTAAAATGGAGCTGGAAGCTACGTGTTCTTTACATTTCTTACGTTCTCTGTTTTCTCTATCAACTTCCTGGATGAACTTCAAGTCATTTAGAAATCAGTGACATGTACTTTCTTTTAACTCCCCGTATCAAAAAGATCACTATGACAATCCCTTTTATAGGTAAATATCTAGATGTTTTCAGAAAAAGAAATAAAATTCCACATAGAAGGCAGTTCCAGCAGATTTTACTATGGGAAATTGGTACATGGTCTGTGGATGTGTAAAAGAAAAAACTAAACGTAAATTTTCAGGGATTTAAAAATACAATCTCTGAAGTTGGGCATACTGCTATTGAAAAGGTCTTAAATATAAAGGTCAGTTCAGGAGGGACAATTTCATGGGGCATTAGAAAAATCTCCCAATGTATGTTTATATAATTATATTTACATATAAGTTTTTCCTTGGTTTTACTGGCTAATTTCTTGTAGGTCACGGGTGTGGGGTAGGGTGAAGGATAATACCCAAACAATTTTCCTTATCCTCTATGCTCTTTATTAATGTAGGGCATTAGATTTAATCATCATCATGGTCACCATTAGAATCCATTATTAACAATCATAACTCATGAATGACACTTTGTGACACAATATGTACTTGCTCCTTAGAATTTATATAATGCAGCATAGGAATTAGATCAACTTAATAGTAAACCCTCTGCTCTGCAATAATAGTAACCATAATCATCATAATCATCTAGGGCATATTTCATAGAAAAATAATTTGAGTGTGTGTCTTCTTAGATTGCTTCAATACACATAAATGCCTGACTTTAAAAACCTTGTTTAATGTAGTTTACAAGTGGCATGTTTTCTGTAAAAATTAGATTGAATTTTGGATAATCCATTCTATCAAAACTCAGTGAATTTCTTTGAAAAGATGAATTTTTACATACCTGAATCCAATCAGGATTTTTCAAATTGAGTAACGAATAGAGACACACATTAGATAAAAATACCTAACACTTATTAAATGCCTATAAGACTTTTACATGCATTAACTTATTTGGTTTACACAACAACCTATAAGATAACCTATTATCCCCATTTTATAGAAAAAAGAATTGAAATTAATGCATAATATATTAATGCAAGTTGGGAAACATCAATGAATCCATTTAATTTGCATAATTTACATTAATTTGTACATTTAATATGTATTAACAATTATGCTTTAAGAAACAAAAGAAGAAATTGACTCAGAAAATTTATCATGTAATAACTATTATTTGTAGTGATACTTTGTTACCTGATGATAATACTATATATTAGTAAACTGTCTTATTATCTTCAATGCCCAGACATTCTTGTCTTTGGTTCTAATAATTCATTGCACATGATTAATAGGCCAACACAGCTTTCATTAAAAATTCTCTCTCTCTCTCTCTCTCTCTCTCTCTCTCTCTCTCTCTCTCTCTCTCTTTCTCTCTCCTCTTTCTCCTCTCCGCTCCTCTCCTCTCTCATTCTCTCTTAATAAAAAAAAAGAAAACTGCCCAGGAAGAGTCACCATAGGGTCTTCAATTTAGGGAAAGCTAGTCTCCTCAGGGGAGAAGGGGCTGCTTCTGACAGCAGATAGGGTTAATGGAAATTTCAGGGTTCAAGGCTCTGAGATTTGTCTTATTTCACTGGTATTTTGCCATTCTAATTAACAGGGTCTCAATCATTCTTCCATTAATGTCCTAATTGACATAAGAGAGACCTGAAGAAATTGTGGATTTATAATTTTCTTTGTACTACTGCAATTTGGAGAATTGGATGTTTTTTTCTTATATTAATCTTTATCAGTTTCCAGAGAGAAAATATTTCTGATGATCTGAACCTGACTTGAAGGAAGAATACAATGCTTGAACCTATCATTTTCTTTTGTAAGTCTCCACTCCAGTCAGTAACAGCAGTCTGTAGTAATGTTGTAATGTTCATTCCTACCCTGAAGGTGGATGGTGTTATTCCAAAGCTCAGTTTTTCATAGAAATTTGATTTCAGGCCACCATAACTTAAAGTCTCTGTTGGGTGATTGCACACCAGGAATTATCAGGTCTCCTTTCCCATGGGCTGTGACATCATCAACATATTCAATTACCTCAGGTCAGACATCCAACCTAGCTCCTCAGATCTGTTATCTAGAACCATCTCTTATGTAAACCACTATTGTGGTCAGTGCCACCATGGTCAGATAGAGATGAAGAACGACTCTTGATGTCTTAGGGTAGAGGAAGTTGACACAGAAAAACGTTATAAAATGGTTGGGAGATCTGAAAGAAAAAAGAAAAATAGGGCAGGTGACACCACCCCATAAATGGAAACCCTAACATCCCTGGAAAGAGACGCTCATTCCACGCTACTGTGACCCACATTCAGAAACAGCTGTCTAGGAGCCTGCACACAGCTCCTGGCACCAAGGGGATTAGTTCCTACCTCTACAGGGTTGGTTTGCTGCTGCTGCTATGGGATTTAAAAGAACCAGCTTTCTTCTTTTCCTTTCTTCCTCTCTGCCTGGTGTTTGGCTGATCTTGACAGAACCTCCTAAAATGAAGGCCTGCAGGCAAAGAAGTGTTGGAAACGAGGTTCTCGTACTTTCTGTCTCTCTGGTGTGGGGAGAACACAGAAGGACAGAGATGGTGCTGAACACCCACACAATGTGTCCCAAACACTTGAACCTGAAAGTGGGAAAAGGGTGTTTGTGAAAAGATAGGAGAGAAAGGAGTATCAGAGATTTTAAAAGCGGGAGTTGGAGTTGAAGCTCCAGATACAGACTCTCTAACCAGGTGCCTACAAGTCCCTGGGACGCATCATTTTCAGATGACTGTATACTCCAGTTTGAAGATTGGTCTAGACTTTGATCATGCAAAGGGATGCACACTCTCCAGCCAGCTTCCTTAGGGCACTGTGGACCTCGTTGCTTCTTAGGCTGTGAATGACGGGGCTCAACAGGGGGCTCACCACACAGAAGCGCACAGAGACCAGGGTGTCCAGGTACAGTTCTCTGGGCCTGTCATAGTGGAAGTTGGATGTTCCATAGAAGACCACCACAACAGTGAGGGGAGACGCACAGGTGGAGAAGGCCTTCCTCCTGCCCTGGGCAGAGGGAATCCCCAGGATGGCCACCATGATGAGTGCGTAGGAGCCTGCAGTGAAGAGGCAGGGGCTCAGGCACATGGTGGCACTGACCACGTGGAGTGCATACTCGTTTATAGAGGTGTCTGAGCAGGAGAGCTTCAGGAGCAATGGGGTGTCACAGAGAAAGTGGTTGATCTGGTGGGGCCCACACAGAGTGAGTGTGATGGCCAGCACCGTGTGTGTGACCAAATTCACCAGCCCACACAGCCAAAACCCAGTCACCAGGCCAACGCAGACCTTCACACTCATGATGACTGGGTACTGAGGAGGACAGCAGATGGGCACACAGCAGTTATACTGGCCACACAGCCAGTAAGACGCCTTCTGTGCCAGCACTTGTCACCAAGAAGAAGATCGAAAAAGGTAGCCCTCATAAGAAATGGCCTTCTTCTCCCAGAAGAAGTTAACAGCAGTACTGGGATAGTGGTGGATGTGTAGCAGACGTCCAAAAATCTCAGATTTCTGAGGAAAAAGTACATTGAAGTGTGGAGAGCAGGACTGACCCTGGTGGCCACTATTATGAGCATGTTCCCCAAGAGAGTGGTCAGGTAAATGACTAGAAAGAGCAGGAAGAACCATCCCTGTAGAATGGAGTGGTTGGAAAATCCCAAGAAGATGAATTCAGTGACAAATGATTGATTGTTCATTTCCAATGTTGTCATAGCTACAAAACAGAGAAAAAGAGACCATGATGAGAATGTACTGAGAGCACCCCAAACAGGCTTGTTAATCTGCAGCAACATGGCAAATAATATCGAATGAAAAGCAGCCTGGAGACTGATAACCTGTGTGACTGGTCTCAGGGAATCAGACCCATGGAGCCGCACACATTTGCAGGGGTGATGGTGGGTGGGAGTAACCAGAGAATTGCTAGAAGCCAACAGAAATCCATTCGACCTCATCGTGGTGTGAAGTCATTTCTCACTGTCTCAGTAATCTCTGTCTCCTGTTGTCCTTTTATGTAAACATAGGATTTTTGGAGAAGTTCATTTTCATTGAAAATGTTAAGGAAAAAATTACAAAGCAGAGTCATCATCTGCAGAAGCAGTCGGTGTTGCCTTCAGTGTTTTCCAATGTAGAGTTTTTCTCATTTCACATGAATCTTGATCTCTGTGTTCGGAAAGGCAGAAGTTAACTATTCCTGTACAATGCTGAAATTATCAGGGCCAGAGCAAAATAGAGGAAAAAAGTTGATGAAGTGGGGTTGGACTGGCTATCTTAAGAATACAGGGAAGATCAGTGGAGTAGAAGGAGAATGAGAGGCGGAGAGGTTTGGGAAGGGAGGAAATGTGAAAGGTCTTTACGCAGATCATGTTATGTGCACATGGATGTCTACCACAAGGGACTGCACCTGTATGTATATGTAGAAAGCACCAGTCAGAAATTAACAGATAAATGACCCAAAGAAAGATCAGTAGAGAAAGTAGAAGGGGGCAGGAAGGGGAGGGAGATGGGGGGTGGGGACTGAATGGAGTAAATCAGATTCCATGCACATAGGATCTCTTCCAAATCAACCCAACTTCTATGTATAATTATTATGCTCTAATAAAAAATTTAAGAAGATGACATGATCCTATCAGCAAAGAGTGAGATTTGAATTCTTCTTGAACTATTTGTATACCTTTAATTTCTTTCTTCTGTCCATTGGCTCTTGTAATTTCAAGGATGAAGTTGAATAGAAGTGGTGAAAGAAGGGGCACCCTGTCTTCTTTCAGTTTTTAGAGTGAATGCTTTCCATCTTTCTCCACTTAGAATGATGCTGCCTTGGGTTTAGCATAGATAGCTTTTACAATGCTTTTACAAAGTTGCTTCTGTCCTAGTGTTTCTACTGTTTTGACAGGTAGGGGTGCTATATTTTGTTAAATGCTTTTTATGCATCTATTGAGATGATCAATAAACTTACATCCCTCTTAAATAAACTTAATCTCTCCCCTTTGGCTAAACATTCAGATCATCTCCAGTCCTACAAATATTTTAATGAACATTTTCCTACATAAACATATGTGACCATTTCGAATTATCTCTTCAGAATAAAATTAAATCTGACATAAAAGAATTTGTTGTGCAGTTTCTATTTAAAACTAGCTCATGGGAGACATTATATTAAGTGAAATAAGCCAGACACATAAAGAGAAATAGCAGTTTTTCACTTCTTTGTGGAAGCTAAAACGTTGATCTTAGAGAAGTGGGGAGTAGAGCGGTGGTTATTGGAGCCTGGGAGAGAATCACGAAAATCATTGTGAGTCTGATTTCTCAAAGACGCATGTGAAGGACTGCCTGAAACATGCCCTCTGAGTGTGGTCTTTAAAAAAAATATAAGAGTGGACTTCTAACAGGGTCCTCAGAAAATCTCTCTTCTCTCCTCAGTGGGGAGCAGGAGGTCCATGGTTCTGGCTGCCTAGGAGCTAGCTGTGGTGTGCAAATGGGCAACACCAGGACGGCTGGAGAATCTCAATAATCACTAGTAGACCGCATTCTAGGTGAGGACAGGCTGGAAACAGGCCATCCAGAAGGAAATGGCTTGAGCTCTGTAAATGACAGAATCTGTGGATTTAGGAAACGGTTGTGGGTCCAATCCACTCATAACACCTACTCCCTGGGTCAGTCCACGGTTGCCACAGTTACCACAGGCCTGACAAGAACGACCCGGAGGGGTAGATGCACTCTGGCCTCCTGGCTTGGAGGTTTGGTCTGGGGCCAGCTGACCCATTGCTGCCGGCCTGAGATGAGGTGAGACACCGAGGTGGAAAAAACCAAGGGAGGAAGCGTCAATAGCTCATGGCAGCCAGAAGGTTGGGGCAGGAAAGGGGATGGGAGAAGACAGTTCCAGGGGACAATATGTGATTCCCCAGGGCATGTCCCTGGCCACACTCCACCTTCCCACACTCCTCTCAGTTCAGTGGGACTTTCAGATAATTAACCCACAAAATGGATGGATCCACAGATTAGGTCACAAGTCTCACAGTCTAATCATTTCACCTCTGAACACTGCTACTGTGGCTGACCCTGAGCTTTTGGTGGGGTGATACCTTATTTCTAAGGCATAATAATCCCTACAGTCCATGTGCTTTTGTTAGAATACCTTCATGTAGTCTGTGAGAGAAATCGGGTGCCAAAACAAGATTAAAAGGAAATATCTGGTAACTGAAGATGTGACATTTGGAGCTTGGGGAAAAGCTCTGAAGAGGAGCCTTGGGTGGAGCACTTTAAAGTCCTGGTGACGAGGACACAAGAGGGCACATGGTCTGTGGGGTAGCTGAGTGGCAGTGGAATCACTCATTAAAACATAAAAAAATGAGAAGAAGCCTGTCTGGGAGAGAAAAAAAGGGAAGAAGGTTGGGCCTGGAGTCTGGGTACCTGCAGGGTCTCCCCGAGGAGATTCCAGGAGGCAGCGGGACAGATACCCAGGAGATAGGCCTGGGAGTCATGGCTTAGACTGACTGTGGAAATCACAGGTGCTCATAAAGCCAAAAGAGAGCAGGGTGAGGAGAGAGGGCCTGATGGACTGTGTGGAAAAGAAGGTGTCCCAGAAAGAGGCTCACCAGCTATCAGCAATTATTCTGCACCACAGTGTCAAAGCTCTGCTCTCTGTACCAGGCCTTTCTGTACCCCAATCTAAAACCTCTGCTCTCTTAAAAAGTCCTTCTACACCTCAGTCTCAAACATCTGCTCTCTGTAACAGTCCTTCTACACACAAGTCTCCAACCTCTACTCTCTGCAACGATTCTTCTGCACCCCAGTCTCCAACATCTGCTCTCTGCAACAGTCCTTCTGCACTCCAGTCTCCAACATCTGGTCTCTATAAGATACTTCTGCACCCCAGTTTCCAAACTCTGCTCTTCGTGGCATTCCTTCTGCACCCCATTCTCCAAGCTCTACTCTCTGTAACAGTCCTTCTGTACCGCAGTCTCCAAACTCTGCTCTCTGCAAAAGTCTTTCTGCACCCCAGTCACCAAACACTGCGCTCTTCTACATTTCTTCTTGACCCCAGTCTCAAACCTGTGCTATTTGTAGCTGTCTTTCTGCACCCCGAACTCCAAACTTTGCTCTCTGTAGCGATCATTCTGCACCTCAGTCTCTAACCTCTGCTCTCTGCAAGGATCTTTCTGCACCTCATTCTCCAACCTCTGTTCTCTGCAATGATCCTTCTGCACCCCAGGCTTAAAGCTATGCTCGCTGTAACAGTCCTTCTGAACCTCAGTCTCCAAACTCTGCTTTCTATAATGATCTTTCTGCACCTCAGTCTCCAACCTCTGCTCTCGTAAAAGTTTTTCTGAACCCCAATCTTCAAAGTCTGCTCTCTGTAACACTTTTTCTGCTCCCCAGTCTCCATCGTCTGCTCTCTGTAAGAATTATTCTGCACCCCAGTCTCCAACCTCTCCTCTCTGTAAAAGTCCTTCTGCACCCCAGTCACCAAACTCTGCTCTCTGGGTCAGTCTTTCTGCACCCCAGTATCCTACCTCTGCACTCTGTAACAATCCTTCTGCACCTCAGTCTCTAACCTCTCCTCTCTGCAATTGTCCTTCTGCACCTCAGTCTCCAAACTCTGCTCTGTGCAACAGTTCTTCTACACTCCAATCTCCAACCTCTACTCTCTGCAACAGTCCTTCTTCACCCCAGTCTCCAAAATAGGATCTCTGCAACAGTTCTTCTCCACCACAGTCTCCAAACTCTGATCTCTGTAACAGTTTTTCTCCAGTTTAGTCTCGAAATTTTGCTCTATCCAACAGTCCTTCTGCACCTTAATCTCCCACCTCTGATATCTCCAAGAGTTTTTCTACACCCAACCTCTGCTCTCTTAAACAGTCCTTCTGCACCTCAGTCTGCAAATTTTGCTCTCTGCAACAGTCCTTCTGCACCTCAGTCTCCAAACTCTGCTCTCTGCAAAGGTCTTCCTGCACCTCAGTCTTCTACATCTACTCTCTGTAACAGTCTTTCTGCACCTCAGTCTCCAACCTTTTCTCTGTGTAAGATCCTTCTGAAAACCAGTCTCCAAATTCTGCTTTTTATAACAGTCCTTGTGCACCCCAAACTCCAAACTCTGATCTGTGTAACAGGCCATTTGCACCCAAGACTCCAACCTTTTCTCTCTGTAACAGTTCTTCGGCACTCCAGTCTCCACACTCTGCTCTCTGCAACGATCCTTCTGAACCCACGTCTCCAAACTCTGCTCTCTGCAACAGTTCTTCTGTACCCAAGTTTCCAAACTCTTCTCTCTGTAAGATCCTTCTGCACCCCAGTTTCCAAACTCTTCTCTCTGTAACATTACTTCTGCACCCCAGTCTCCAAACTCTACTTTCTGCAATCGTCCCTCTGCACAGAAGTCTCCACTCTCTTTTCTCTACAACAATTCTTCTGTACCACAGTCTTCAACCTCTAATCTCTTTAAGGGTCCTTCTTCACTTCATTCCTCAACCTCTGCTTTCTGTATCAGTTCTTCTGCAACATAGTCTCCAAACTCTGCTCTCTGTAAAAGTCCTTCTGCATCTCACTCTGAAACCTCTGCTCTCTGCAACAGTTCTTCTGCAACCCAGTCTTCAACCTTGCTCTTTGCAAAAGTCCTTCTGCACCCCAGTCTTCAAATCTGCTCTAAACCACAGTCCTTCTCCACCCCAGTCTCCAAACTCTGCTCTCTGTAACAGTCCTTCTGTACTGCAGTCTCCAATCTCTGCTCTCTGTAATGATCCTTCTGCTCCCCAGTCTCCAAACTCTGCTTTCTCTATCAGTTTTTCTGACCCCAGTCTCCAAACTCTGCACTCTGTAACTTTCTTTCTGCACCTCAGACTCCAACCTCTGCTCTCTGCAACAGTGTTTCTGCGCCCCAATCTCCAACTTCTGCTCTCTTCTACAGTCCTTCTGCACTTCAGTGTCTAACCTCTGCTCTCTGTAAGATACTTCTGAAACCCTATCTCCAACCTGTGCTTTCTGCAATGGTCTTTCTGCACGCGACTCTCCAAACTCTATTCCCTATAACAGTCCTTCTGCATCTCAGTCTGCAACCTCTGCTCTCTGCAATAGTCCTTCTGCACCCCAGTCTCCAATCTCTGCTCTCTCCAACAGTCTTTTTGCACCACAGACTCCAACATCTGCTCTCTAAAACAGTTTTTCTCAACCCCAGTCTTAAACCTCAGCTCTCTGCAACAATCCTTTTGCACCCAGATCACCAACGTCTGCTTTCTGTATCAGCCCTTCTGCACCCCAGTCTCCAAACTCTGCTCTCTGTACCAGTCCTTCTGCACCTCAGTCTCCAACCTCTACTTTCTGCAGCAGTCCTTCTCCACCCCAGACTCCAACCTGTTCTCTCGGCAACAGTCCTTCTGGACGCCAATATCCAAACTCTACTCTCTGCAACAGTTCTTCTACACCCCAGTATCCCATCTCTGCTCTCTGTAACAGGCCGTCTGCACCCCAGTATTAAACTTCTGCTCTGTGTAACAGTCCTTCTACACCTCAGTCTCCAAACTCTGCTTTCTGTAACAGTCCTTCTGTACCTCAGTCTCCAATCTCTGCTCTCTTTAAGATCCTTTTGCAACCAAGTCTTTAAATTCTGCTCTCTGTAACTGACCTTCTGAACCCCATTCTCCAAGCACCGCTCTCTGTAACAGACCTTCTGCACCCCAAGCTCCAACCTCTGCTGTCAGTAACAGGCCTTTTGACCCCAGTCTCCAAACTCTTCTCTCTTCGAAGATCCTTCTTCACCCCAGTCTCCAACCTCTGCTCTCTGCAAAAGTCCTTCTGCACCCCAGTCTCCAGCCTTTGCTTTCTGTAGGATCCTTCTGCACACCTGTCTTCAACCTCTGCTCTAAGTAAAAGCCCTTATGTAAAGCAGTCTCCAACCTCTGGTCTTTGTAAGGATTTTTCTGCACCTCAGTCTCCAACCTCTGCTCCCTGCATCACTCCATCTGCACCCCAGTCTCCAAACTTTGCTCTCTGCAACAGTTTTTCTGCACCTCAGTCTTCAACCTGTGCTCTCTGTAAAAGTCCTACTGCATCCCAGTCTTCAACCTGTGCTCTCTGTAAAAGTCCTTCTGCACCATAGTCTCCAAATTCTGCTCTCTTTAACGATCCTTCTGCACCCCAGTCTCCAACCTCTGCTCTCTGCAACGATCTTTCTGCACCCCAGTCTCCAACCTCTGCTGCAACCCAGTCTCCAACCTCTTCTCTATGCAACAATCCTTCTGCACCCAAGTTTTCAGCATCTGTTCTCTGCAACAGTCCTTCTACACCTCAGTTTTCATACTCTGCTCGCCCAAACAATCCTTCTGCACCCCAGTCTCCACCCTCTGTTCTCTAAAATAGTTATTCTGCACACAATTCTCCAACTTCTGCTCTCTGCAACAGTCCTTCTACACCCCAGTCTCCAACCTCTGCTCTCTGCAACATTCTTTCTGCACCCCTGTCTCCAAGTTTCACTCTTTGTAACATCCTTTTGCACACCAGTCTCCAACCTCTTCTGATTGTAACAGTCCTTCTTAAACCCAGTCTTCAAACTCTGCTCTCTGTAACCATAATTCTGCACCACAGTCTCCAACCTCTGCTCTCTGCAAGGGTCCTTCTGCACCATTGTCTCCAAACTCTGTTCTCTGAAACAGTTTTTCTGCACCCCAGTCTCGATCCTCTGCTCTCTGCAACGATCCTTCTGCACCTCAGTCTCTAACATCTGCTCTCTGTAACAGGCATTCTTCACCTTATTCTCAAACCTCTGCTCTCTGTAAGACTCCTTTTTCACCGCAGTCTTCAAAATCTGCTCTCTCCAAGATCCTTCTGAACCCCAGTCTCCAACGTCTACTCTCTGCAACAGTCCTTCTGCACCCAACTCTCCAAATTCTGGTCTCTGCAACAGTCCCTCTGAACCTCAGTTTGAAAACTCTTCTCTCTGCAACGATTCTTCTGAAACCCAGTCTCCAAACTCCGCTCTCTGTAACAGTCATTCTGCACCTCAGTTTCCAAACTCTGTTCTCTGTAAGATCCTTCTGAAACCTAGTCTCCAAAATCTGCTCTCTACCAATCATTCTGCACCCCATTCTCCGACCTGTGCTCTCTGTAACAAGCCTTCTGCACCCCAGTCTCCAAACTATGCTCTCTGTAACAGGCCTTTTGCTCCCCAGTCTCTAACCAATTCTCTCTGCAATGATCCTTCTTCACCCCAGTCTCCAACCTCTGCTTTCTGTAAAAGTCCTTCTGTACTTCAGATTTCAAACTCTGCTTTCTGTAAGACCCTTCTGAAACCCAGTCTGTAAACTTTGCTCATTGTAACAGTGCTTCTGCACCCCAGTCTCCAACATCTGATCTATGTAATAGGCCTTCTTTACCCCAGTCTCCAACCTCTGCTCTCTTTAGAGGCTTTTTGAAACCCAGTCTCCAACTTCTTCTCTTTGCAAAAGTCCTTCTGCACCCCAGTCTTTAACCTGTGCTCTCTATAACAATACTTCTGCTTCCCAGTCTCCAACCTCTGCTCTCTGTAACACTCCTTCTGTACCGGAGTCTTCAACATCTGTTCTCAGCAACAGTGCTTTTGCACCTGAGTCTCTAAACTCTGCTCTCTCTAATACTCCTTCTGCACCTCAGTCTTCAACCTCTGCTCTCTGCCCAATTCCTATTGCACCCAGGGTCCAAACTGTGCTATCTGTAAAAGTCCTTCTGCACCCCAGTCTCCAACCTTTGTTCTCTTTCACGATGCTTCTGCACCCCAGTCTCGAACCTCTGCTCTCTGCAATGATCCTTCTGCACCTCAGTCTCCAACCTCTGCTCTCTTCAATGATCCTTCTGCACCCCAGTCTCAAACCTCTCCACTCTGTAACGGTCCTTCTGCACTTCAGTCTCCAACCTTCGCTTCCTGACCAGTCCTTTTGCACCCCAATTTCCAACCTCTGCTCTCTGCAACAGTCCTTATATACCCAAATCTCCAAACTCTGCTTTCTGCAGCAGTCCTTCTGCACCCCACTCGCCAACCTCTGCTCTCTCTAACAGTCCTTCTGCACCCCAGTGTCCAACCTCTGCTCTCTGTAACAGGCCTTCTTCAACCCAGTCTCCAACCTTTGCTCTCTGTAAGAGTCCTTTTGCACCCCAGTCTAAAAAAATCTGCTCTCTGACACGATCCTTCTAAACCACAGTCTCCAAGGTCTACTCTCTTCCACTGTCCTTCTGAACCCCGGTCTCCAATCTCTGCTCTCTGTAAGAGGCCTTCTGCACCCCAGTATACAACCTCTGCTATCGTTAACAGGCCTGCTGTTCCCCAGTCTCAAACCTTTACTCTCTGCAAGGATCCTTCCGCACCCCAGTCTCCAAACTCTGCTCTCTGCAACAGTTCTTCTTCAGCACTGTCCTAACCTTAGATCTCTGAAATATCCTTCTGCACCCCAGACTCCAAACTCTAATCTCTCTAACAATCCTTATGAACCACCGTCTCCAACCTCTGTTCTCAGCAACAGTCCTTATGCACCCCAATCTCAAATTTCTGTTTTCTGCAACAGTCTTTCTGCACCACAGTATGAAACATCTGCTCTCTGTAACAGTCTTTCTGTACTGCAGTCTCCAACCTCTGCTCTCTCTAACGGTCCTTCTGCACCCCAGTCTCCCTTCTCTGCTTTCTGTATCAGTCATTCTGCACCGTAGTCTCCAACTTCTGCTCTCTGTAACTTTAATTCGGCACCTCAGTCTATAAAAACTGCTTTCTGCAACAGTCCTTCTTCACACCAGTCTTCAACCTCTGCCCTCTGGAACAGTTATTCTATACCCCAGTCTCCATTATCTGCTCTCTGCAACCCAGTCTCCAACATCTGCTCTCTGCAACAGTCTTTCTGCACCCCAGTCCCCAAACTCTGCTATCTGAAAGATCCTTCTGTACACCAGTTTACAAACTCTGTGCTCTTTAACATTCCTTTTGCACCCTAGTCTTCATGCTCTGCTCTCTGCAATGGTCCCTGTGCTCCCCAGTCTTCAACCTTGTTCTGAACAACAGTTCTTCTATACCGCAGTCTTCAACCTCTGCTTTGTGTATCACTCCTTCTGCACCACAGTCTCCAAACTCTGCTCTCTGTAACAGTCCTTCTGCACCTCAGTCTGCAACCTCTGCTCTCTGTAACAGTCCTTCTGTACTGCAGTCTCCAACTTCTGCTCTCTGTAACGGTCCTTCTACACCCCAGTCTCCAAACTCTGCATTACATATCAGTCATGCTGCACCCCAGTCTCCAACCTTGCTCTCTGTAACAGTCCTTCTGCACCTCAGAATCCAAACTCTGTTCTCTGCAACAGTCCTTCAGTGCCCCAATCTCCAACCTCTGCTCTCTGCAACAGTCCTTCTGCACCTCAGTGTTTAAACTCTGTTCTCTGTAAGGGTCCTTCTGCAACACATTCTCAAACCTCTGCTTTCGGTATCAATCTTTCTGCACCACATTCTCCAAACAGTTCTCTCTGTATCACTTTTTCTGCACCTCAGTCTGAAACCTCTGCTCTCTGCAATAGTTATTATGCACCCCAGTCTCCAACCTCTGCTCTCTGTAACAGTCCTTCTTCACCTCAGTCTCCAACCTCTGGTCTCTGTAAGAGTCCTTCTGCTCTCCAGTCTCCAACCTCTGCTCTGTGCAATGATCCTTTTTAAATCCAGTCTCCAATGTCCGCTATCTGCAACAGTTCTTTTGCACCTCAGTCTCCAACATCTGCTCTCTGCAACAGTCCCTCTAAACCTCAGTCTGAAACCTCTGCTCTCTGCAACGATCCTTCTGCACCCCAGTCTCCAAAGTCTGCTGTTCGCAACAGTCCTTCTACACCCCAGTCCCCAACCTCAGTTCTCTGAAAAATCTTTCTGCACCACATTCTCCAACCTCTCCTCTCTGTACCAGTCCTTCTGCACCCCAGTCTCCTCCACTTCTCTCTGCATGGATCCTTCTGCTCCTCAGTCTCCAAACTCTGCTCTCTGCAATGATCCTTCTGCACCCCAGTCTCCAACCTCTACTCTCTGTAACAGTCCTTCTGTACTGCAGTCTCCAACCTCTGCTCTCTGTAACGGTCCTTCTGCACCCGAGTCTCCAACCTCTGCTTTCTGTATCAGTCCTTCAGAACCCCAGTCTCCAATCTCTGCTCTGCGTAACTGTCCTTCTGCACCTTAGTCTCCAACCTCTGCTCTCTCTTATTCAATTCTTCTGCACCCCAATCTCCCACCTCTACTCTCTGCAACAATCCTTCTACACCCCAGTCTAAAACCTATACTCTGCAACAGTCTTTCTGCACCTTAGTCTCCAAACTCTTCTCTCTGTAACAATCCTTCTGCACCTCATTCTCCAACCTCTGCTCTCTTCAACGGTTCTTCTGCACCTCAAAATACAACCTCTACTCTCTGTAACATTGCTTCTGCACCTCAGTATCTAACCTAGCTCCCTGTAAGATCCTTCTGCTACCCAGTCTTCAAACTCTTTTATCTGTAACAGTCCTTCTGCACCAAGGTCTCCAACCTCTGCTCTCTGCAATGATGCTTCTGCACCACAGTGTCCAACCTCTGCTCGCTGCAACAGTCCCCTTGCACCCCAGTCTCCAACTTCTATTTTCTTTAACAATCCTTGTGCACCTGAGTCCCCAAACTCTGCTCTCTACAATCGTCCTTCTGCACCCCATTTTCCAACCTCTCCTCTCTGTAACAATCGTTTTGCACAGAGGTCTCCAACCTCTACTCTCTGCTACGATCGTTTTGCAACGCAGTCTCCAACCTCTGCTCCCTGCAAAAGTCTTTCTGCACCCCAGTCTCCAACATCTGCTCTCTGAAACAGTCCTTCTTCACCTAAGTCTGAAAACTCTGCTCTCTGCAACTATCCTTCTACACCACAGTCTCCAAACACTGCTTTCTGTAACAGTCCTTCTACATCTCACTCTCCCACCTCTGCTCTCTGTAACAGTCCTTCTGCACCCCAGTTTTCAACCTCTGCTCTCTGTAAGATCCTTCTGCACCACAGTTTCCAAACTCTGCTCTCTATAACATTCTTTCTCCACCCCAGTCTCCAAACTCTGCTCTCTGCAACTGTCCTTCTGCACGCCAGTCTCCAACCTGTGTTCTCTGCAACAGTCCTTCTGCATCCCAGTCTCCAAACTCTGCTTTCTGTAACAGTTCTTCTGAACCTCAGTCTCCACCTTCTTCTCTCTGTAATAGTCCTTCTGCACCCCAGTCTCCAACTCTTCTCGCTGTTAAATGCTTTCTGCACCCCAGTCTCCAAACTCTTCTCTCTGTAAAAGGCCTTCTGCGTCTCTGTCTCCAAAATCTTTTCTCTGCAATGATCCTTCTTCAACCCAGTATCAAACCTCTGCTCTGTGCAATAGTTTATGGGCACCCCAGTCTCCAAACTCTGCTCTCTGTAAGATCTTTCTGAACCCCAGGCTCCAAACTCTTATCTCTGTAACAGTCCTACTGCACCCTAGTCTCCAACCTCTGCTCTCTGTAAGAATTCTTCTGCACCTTAGTCTTCATGATCTGCTCTCTTCAGCAGTCCTTCTGCACCGCAGTCTCCAACCTCTGTTGTCTGCAACAGTCCCTCACCAACTCAGTCTCCCAACTCTGCTCTCTGAAACATTCTTTCTGCACCCTAGACTTTAACATCTGTTCAATGCAACAGTTCTTCTGCACCCCAGTATCCAACATCTACTCTCTGAAACTGTCCTTCTCAACCCCAGGCTCCGAACTCTGCAATTGGTAACAGGCCTTCTGTACTGCAGAAAACAACCTCTGCTCTCTGTAGCAGTTCTTATGCACCCCACTCTTCAAACTCTGCTCTCTGTATTAGACCTTTTGCATCCCAATCTCCAACCGCTACTTTCTGTAACAGTGTTTTTTCAACTCAGTCTCCAACCTCTGCTCTCTACAACGGTCCTTCTGCACCTCAGTTCTCCAGCTCTACTCTCTGTAAAAGTCCTTCTTTAACCAAGTCTCAAACTTCTGCTGTCTGCAATGATCCTTCTGCAACCAATTCTCCAACGTCTACTCTCTGCAAAAGTCTCTCTTCACCCAGTCTTCACCCTCTTCTCTCTGCAACGATTCTCTGCATGCCAGCCTCCAACATCTCCGCTTCTCAACAGTCCTTATGAACGCCTGTCTCCACCTCTGCTTTCTGTCAGAACCTTCTGCACGCCAGTTTCAAGACTCTGCTCTCTGTAACATTCCTACTACACCCCAGGCTCCAACCTAACCATACTGCACAGGTCCTTCTGCACCCCAGTCTCCAAACTCTGTTCTCTGCAAAAGTCCATCTGCCTCCCCAGTCTCAAACTCTGCTCTCTGTAACGGTCCTTCTGCACTCCAGTATCAACCTCTGCTTTCTGTATCAGTCCTTCTGTACTACTGTTTCCAACCACTGCTCCGTGTAACAGTCCTTCTGCACCTCTGTCTCTAACTTCTGCTCTCTGTAACCTTACTTCTGCAACCCATTCTCTAACCTCTGCTCTCTGCAAAAGTTTTCTGAACAACAGTCTTTAAAATCTGCTCTCTGCAACAGTCCTACTGTACCCTAGTCTCCAAACTCTGCTCTTGTAACTGTCCTTCTGCACCCCAGTCTCCAACCTCTGCTTTCTGTATCAGTAATTGCACCCCAGTCTCCAACCTTTGCTCTCTGTAACATTCTTTCTGCACTCAGTCTCCAACCTCTGCTATCTGTGACAGTTCTTCTGCACCCGAGTCTAAAACCTATGCTCTCTTCAAAATTTTTTCTCCACCCCAGTCTCCAACATCTGCACTCTGAAACAGGTCTTCTCCACCCCAGTCTCCAAAATCTGCACTCTGAAACAGTTCTTCTCCACCCCAGTCTCCAACCTCAGCTCTCTGTAACAGTCGTTCTGTACTGCATTCTCCAACCTCTGCTCTCTGTAACGGTCCTTCTGCACCCCAGTTTCCAACGTCAGCTTTCTGTATCAGTTCTTCTGCACCCCAGTCTCCGACCTCTGCTCTCTGTAAGAGTCCTTCTGCACCCCAGACTCCAACTTCTGCTCTCTGCAACATTTCTTCTGCACCCCAGTCTCCATCTGTGCTCTCTGTAACTGTCCTTCCTGCACCCCAGTCTCCAAACTCTGCTCTCTGTAATGATCTTTCTGCACCAGAGTCTGAAAATCTGCCCCCTCAAAGATCCTTCTGCCCCTCAGAATCCAAACGCTGATCTCGGCAATGATCCTTCTGCACCCCAGTCTCCAACCTCTGCTCTCTGTAAAAGTCCTTCTGCACTTCAGTTGCCAATCTCTGCTCTCTGTAACAATCCTTCTGCACCTCAGTCTCAATCCTCTGCTATCTGTAACAATCTTTCTGCACACCAGTCTCCAACCTCTGTTCTCTGTAACAGGTCTTCTGCACCCCAGTCTCCAACCTCTTTCTCTGTAATGATCTTTCTCCACCTCACTCTCCAAAAACTGCTCTCTGTAACAGTCCTTCTGCACCCCAGTCTCCAACCTCTGCTCTCTGTAAGATCTTTCTTCACCCCGGACTCCAAACTTTGCTCTCTATAACAGACCTTCTGCACCTCAGTCTCCAAATTCTGCTCTCTGCTACGATCCTCCTGCACCCGAGTATCCAAACTCTGTTCTCTGTAACAGTCCTTCTGCACCACAGTCCCAAACTCTGCTTTCGGTAACAGTTCTTCTGTACCGCAGTCTCCAACCTCTGCTGTCTGTAACGTTCCTTGTGCACCCCAGTCTCCAAACTCTACTTTCCATGTCAGTTATTCTGCACCCCAGTCTCCAAACTCTGCTCTCTGTAACAGTCCTTCTACACCTCACTCTCCAACCTCTACTCTTTGCAACAGTTTCTTCTGCACCCCAGTCTCCAACCTCTTCTCTCTGTAAGATCCTTTTTCACCCCGGTCTCCAAACTATCCTCTCTATAACACTCCTTCTGCACCTCAGTCTCCAACTTCTGCTCTATGCAACATTCCTTCTGCACCCCAGTCTCCAACCTCTGTTCTCAGCAAAAGTCATTCTACACCTCAGGCTCCAAACTCTTATCTCTGTAACAGTCCTTCTGTACCGCAGTCTCCAACCTCTGCTGTCTGTAACGATCCTTCTGCACCCCAGACTCCAAACTCTACTTTCCATATCAGTTATTCTGCACCCCAGTGTCCAACCTCTGCTCTCTGTAAAAGTCCTTCTGCACCTCAGTCTCCAACCTCTGCTCTCTGCAACAGTCTTTCTTCATCCCAATCTCCAAGCTCTTCTCTCTGTAACAGTCCTTCTACACCTCAGTCTCCAAACTCTGGACTCTGCAACGATCCTTTTGCTTCAGAGTCTCCAACATCTGCTCTCTGCCACAGTCCTTCTGAACCCCAGTCTCAACCTCTGCTCTCTGCAACATTTCTTCTGCACACCAGTCTCCTACCAGTGCTCTCTGCAACTGTCCTGCTGCACCCCAGTCTCCAACCTCTGTTCTCTGTAGCGATCCTTCTGCACCTAAGTCTCCAACCACTGCTCTTTGCAACAGTCCTTCTGCACCTCAGTCTCCAAGCTCTGCTCTCTGTAACAGTCCTTCTGCACATCACTGTTCAAACTCTGCTCTCTATACAAATTCTTATTCACCTCAGTCTCCAATCTCTGTTCTCTTTAACAGGCCTTCTGCACCCCAGCCTTCAACCTCTGCTCTCTGTGACGATCTTTCTGCACCTCAGTCTCCAACCGCTGCTCTCTGTAACAGGCCTTCTGAACCCCATTCTCCAAACTATGCTTTCTGGATCAGTCGTTTTGCAAACCAGTTTCTTACCTCTACTCTCTGTAACAATCCTTCTGCACCTGAGTCTCCGCCCTCTGCTCTCTTAAACCGTCCGTCTGCACCCCAGTCTCCAAACTCTGTTCTCTGCATCAGTCTTTCTGCACCCCAGTATCCAACCTCTGCTCTTTGTTACAGTCCTTCTACACCCTAGTCTCCCACCTCTGCTCTTTGCAACAGTCCTTAAGCACCGCTGTCTCAAATTCTGGTCCCTGCAAAAGTCCTTCTACACCCCAGTCTCCAACCTCTGCTATCTGCAACAGTCCTTCTGCACCTTAGTCTCCAACCTCTGCTCTCTGCAACGAACCTTCTGCACCCCAGTCTCCAACATCTGCTCTCTTAAAAAGTCCTTCTTCACCCCAGTCTCTAACATCTGCTCTCTGCAACTGTCCTTCTGCACCTCAGTCTGAAAACTCTGCTCTCTGAAATGATTCTTGTGCACCCTGTCTGCAAACTCTGCACCCTGAAAAAGTCTTTCTCTACCCCAGTCTCCAACCTCTGCTCTCTGTAACAGTCCTGCTGTAGTGCAGTCTCCAAAATCTTTTCTCTGTAACAGTCCTACTGCACCCCAGTCTCTAACCTCTGCGTTCTGTATCAGTCCATCTGCACCCCTGTCTCCAACCTCTGCTCTCTGTAACAGTCCTTCTGCACCTCAGTCTAAAAACTGTGCTGTCTGCAACAGTCCTTCTGGACCCAAGTCTCAAACCTCTGCTCCCTGCAACAGTCCTTCTGCACCTCAGTCTCTAACCTCTACTCTCTGTAACAGTTCTTCTGCACCTCAGTCTCCAACTTTTGCTCTTTGTAAGATTCTTCTGCAACCCAGTATCCAAACTCTGCCCTCTGTAACAATCCTTCTGAACCCCTTCTCCAAACTCTGTTCTCTGTAACAGTCCTTCTGCACACCAGTCTCAATACTCTGCTTTCCACAAAGATCCTTCTGCACCCCAGTATTCTTCCTCTGCTCTCTAAAACAGTCCTTCTCCACCCCAGTCTCAAACTTCTACTCTCTGTAACAGTCCTCCTGTATTGCACTCTCAAAAACCTGCTCTACGTAACGGCCCTTCTGCACCCAAGTCTCCAATCTCTGCTCTCTGTAACACTTTTTCTGCACCTCAGTCTCCAAACTCTGCTCTCTGCAACAGTCCTTCTGAACCTCAGTCTGAAAACTTTGTTCTCTCTAAGGATCCTTCTGCACCCCAGTCTCAAAACTCGGCTCTGTGTCACAGTCCTTCTGCACCACAGTCTCCAACCTCTGCTCTCTGTAACAGGCCTTTTGCACTCCATTCTCCAACCTCTGCTCTTTGTACTAGTGCTTTTTTACCTCAGTCTACAAACTCTGCTCTCTGCAACAGTCCGTCTGCACCCAAGTCTCCAAACTCTGCTTACTGTATCACTCCATCTGCACCACAATTTCCAACATTTGCTCTCTGTAAGAGTCTTTCTGCACCTCAGTCTACAAACTCTGCTCTCTGCAAGAGTCCTTCTGCACCCAAATCTCCAACATCTGCTTTCTGCAACAGTCCTTCTGCACCAAATCTCCAACCTCTGCCTCTGTAACAGTCCGAATGTAACCCAGTCTCCAACTCCTGCTCTCTGCAACAGTCCTTCTGCACCCCAATGTGAACCTGTGCTCTTGGCTACTGTCCTTATACACCCAAGTGTCCAGCCTCTGCTCTCTGCAACAGTCCCTCTGCAACCTAGTCTCCAACATCTGCTCTCTGTAACAATTTTTCTGCACCTCAGTCTTCAACCTCTGCTCTCTGCAACGGTCTTTCTGCGCCTCAGTCTCCAAAAACTACTCTCTGTAAATGTACTTCTGAACCCCTTGTCAAAACTCTGCTGTCCATAACAGGCCTTCTGCACCCAGGTCTCAAACCTCTGTGCTTTATAACAATCCTTCTGCACCCCAGTCTCAAAATTTTGCTTTCTACAATGATCCTTCTGCACCACAGTGTCCAAACTCTGCTCTCTGTAACAGTCCTGCTGCACCTCGGACTACAACCTCTTCTCTTTGTAAGACCCTTTTGCAACCTTGTCTAAAAACTCTGCTCTCTATAGGAGTTCTTCTGCACCCCAGTCTCCAACTACTGCTCTCTGTAACAGGCCTTTTGCACCCAAATCTCCAACCTCTAGTCTCTGTAAGAGTCGTTTTGCACCTCAGTCTCCAAACTCAGCTCCCTGCATCGATCCTTCTGCACCTCAGTCTCGAAACTCTACTCTCTGTAACACTCCGTCTGCAACCCTGTTTCCAAACTCTGCTTACTGTATCACTCCATTTGCACAACAATTTCCAATATCTGCTCTCTGTAAGAGTCTTTCTGGACCTTAGTCTTTAACCTCTGATCTCTGCAACAGTCCTTCTGCAACTCTTTCTCCAAAATCTGCTCTCTGTAAGATCCTTCTGCACCCCTGTATTTAACCTCTGCTCTCTGAATCTGTATTTTGAATCCGAGTCTCCAAACTCTACTCTCTGTAACAGGACTTCTGTACCTCAGTCTCCAACCTCTGCTCTGTGCAAAAGTCTTTCTGCACCCCAGTCTCAAACCTCTGCATTCTACATTAGTCCTTCTGGACACTTGTTACAAACATCTGCTCTCTGCAACAGTCCTTCTGCACCCCAGTCTCCAACCATTGCTCTCTGCAACAGTACTTCTGCAGCCCAGTATCCAAACTCTGCTCTCCGTAACAATCCTTCTGCACCTCAGTCTCCAAACTCTGTTCTCTGCAACGGTCCTTCTGCACCTCAGTCTCCAACCTCTACTCTCTGTAACAGTCCTTCTGCACTTCACTCTCCGAACTCTGCTCTCTGTAGGATCCTTCTAAAACCCAGTCTCAAA
>NW_027525879.1:0-14007 GCF_052094955.1 Ictidomys tridecemlineatus
GCGAACCAAGTGGGATTGGTGTACTGATAATTACCTAAAAGTATCATCAAGATTGGGTGAAAAAGTGTTTGCTGAGATTTCAGGCAACTCGTAGTTTTTTTGGAAGCTTGGCAGGCCCTCTCCATGAAAGTGATTCTCGCAAGTCTCTGCTTAGGGCTACATCAACAGCAAACAAACCATAGAGATAGAACTTGAAAGTGCTTTATTGTGTCAAGTTTCAAAGAGCTAGCACAAACCGTGTTTGATTTAGAGTTCCAAATACATGTATCCCTATAGGAGAAAACAGAGTGAAACCTCAAAATGAAACCGGTTACTGCAAATGAAGGGTTTAACCTAGAACAATGAAATTTGGCGATCCAAGTGGGATTGGTGTACTGATCATTACCTTAAAGTATCATCAAGATTGGGTGAGAAAGTGTTTGCTGAGATTTCAGGCAACTCGTAGTTTTTTGAAAGGTTTGCAGGCCCTTTCCATGAAAATGATTCTCGCCAGTCTCTGCTTAGGGCTACATCAACAGCAAACAAACAATAGAGATATAACTTGAAACTGCTTTATTGTGTCAAGTTTCAAAGAGCTAGCACAAACCGTGTTTGATTTAGAGTTCCAAATACATGTATCCATATAGGAGAAAATAGAGTGAAACCTCAAAATGAAACCGGTTACTGCAAACGAACGGTTTAACCTAGAAGAATGAAATTTGGCGAGCCAAGTGGGATTGGTGTACTGATCATTACCTGAAAGTATCATCAAGATTGGGTGAGAAAGTGTTTGCTGAGATTTCAGGCAACTCGTAGTTTTTTGGAAGCTTGGCAGGCCCTTTGCATGAAAGTGATTCTCGCCAGTCTCTGCTTAAAGCTACATCAACAGCAAACAAACTGTAGAGGTAGAACTTGAAACTGCTTTATTGTGTCAAGTTTCAAAGAGCTAGCACAAACTGTGTTTGATTTAGAGTTCCAAATACATGTATCCCTATAGGAGAAAACAGAGTGAAACCTCAAAATGAAACCGGTTACTGCCATCGAAAGTTTAACCTAGAAGAACGAAATTTGGCGAACCTAGTGGGATTGGTGTACTGATCATTACCTGAAAGTTTCATCAAGATTGGGTGAAAAAGTGTGTGCTGAGATTTCAGGCAACTCATAGTTTTTTGGAAGCTTGGCTGGCCCTTTCCATGAAAGTGATTCTCGCCAGTCTCTGCTTAGGGCTACATCAACAGCAAACAAACCATAGAGATAGAACATGAAACTGCTTTATTGTGTCAAGTTTCAAAGAGCTAGCACAAACCGTGTTTGATTTAGAGTTCCAAATACATGTATCCCTATAGGGAAAAACAGAGTGAAAACTCAAAATGAAACCGGTTACTGCCAACGAACGGTTTAACCTAGAAGAACGAAATTTGGCGAGCCAAGTGGGATTGGTGTACTGATCATTACCTGAAAGTTTCATCAAAAATGGGTGAAAAAGTGTTTGCTGAGATTTCAGGAAACTCGTAGTTTTTTGGAAGCTTGGCAGGCCCTTTCCATGAAAGTGATTCTCGCCAGTCTCTGCTTAGGGCTACATCAACAGCAAACAAACCATAGGAACAGAACTTGAAACTGCTTTATTGTGTCAAGTTTCAAAGAGCTAGCACAAACCGTGTTTGATTTAGAGTTCCAAATACATGTATCCCTATAGGAGAAAACAGAGTGAAACCTCAAAATGAAACCGGTTACTGCAAACGAACGGTTTAACCTAGAACGAAATTTGGCGAGCCAAGTGGGATTGGTGTACTGATCATTACCTGAAAGTTTCATCAAGATTGGGTGAAAAAGTGTTTGCTGAGATTTCAGGTAACTCGTAGATTTTGGAAGCTTGGCAGGCCCTTTCCATGAAAGTGATTCTCGCCAGTCTCTGCTTAGGGCTACATCAACAGCAAACAAACCATAGAGATAGAATTTGAAACTGCTTTATTGTGTCAAGTTTCAAAGAGCGAGCACAAACCGTGTTTGATTTAGAGTTCCAAATACATGTATCCCTATAGGAGAAAACAGAGTGAAACCTCAAAATGAAACCGGTTACTGGGAACGAACGGTTTAACCTAGAAGAACGAAATTTGGCGAGCCAAGTGGGATTGGTGTACTGATCATTACCTGAAAGTTTCATCAAGATTGGGTGAAAAAGTGTGTGCTGAGATTTGAGGCAACTCGTAGTTTTTTGGAAGCTTGGCAGGCCCTTTCCATGAAAGTGATTCTCGCCAGTCTCTGCTTAGGGCTACATCAACAGCAAACAAACCATAGAGACAGAACTTGAAACTGCTTTATTGTGTCAAGTTTCAAATAGCTAGCACAAACCGTGTTTGATTTAGAGTTCCAAATACATGTATCCCTATAGGGAAAAACAGAGTGAAACCTCAAAATGAAAACGGTTACTGGCAACGAACGGTTTAACCTAGAGGAACGAAATTTGGCAAGCCAAGTGGGATTGGTGTACTGATCATTACCTGAAAGTTTCATCAAGATTGGATGAAAAAGTGTGTGCTGAGATTTCAGGCAACTCGTAGTTTTTTGGAAGCTTGGCAGGCCCTTTCCATGAAAGTGATTCTCGCCAGTCTCTGCTTAGGGCTACATCAACAGCAAACAAACCATAGAGATAGAACTTGAAACTGCTTTATTGTGTCAAGTTTCAACGAGCTAGCACAAACCGTGTTTGATTTAGAGTTCCAAATACATGTATCCCTATAGGAGAAAACAGAGTGAAACCTCAAAATGAAACCGGTTACTGCAAACGAACGGTTTAACCTAGAACGAAATTTGGCGAGCCAAGTGGGATTGGTGTACTGATCATTACCTGAAAGTTTCATCAAGTTTGGGTGAAAAAGTGTTTGCTGAGATTTCAGGCAACTCGTAGTTTTTTGGAAGCTAGGCAGGCCCTTTCCATGAAAGTGATTCTCGCCAGTCTCTGCTTAGGGCTACATCAACAGCAAACAAACCATAGAGAGAGAACTTGAAACTGCTTTATTGTGTCAAGTTTCAAAGAGCTAGCACAAACCGTGTTTGATTTAGAGTTCCAAATACATGTATCCCTGTAGGAGAAAACAGAGTGAAACCTCAAAATGAAACCGCTTACTGCCAACAAATGGTTTAACCTAGAAGAACGAAATTTGGCGAGCCAAGTGGGATTGGTGTACTGATCATTACCTGAAAGTTTCATCAAGATTGGGTGAAAAAGTGTGTGCTGAGATTTCAGGCAACTCGTAGTTTTTTGGAAGCTTGGCAGGCCCTTTCCATGAAAGTGATTCTCGCCAGTCTCTGCTTAGGGCTACATCAACAGCAAACAAACCATAGAGACAGAACTTGAAACTGCTTTATTGTGTCAAGTTTCAAAGAGCTAGCACAAACCGTGTTTGATTTAGACTTCCAAATACATGTATCCCTATAGGGAAAAACAGAATGAAACCTCAAAATGAAACCGGTTACTGCCAACGAACGGTTTAACCTAGAAGATCGAAATTTGGCGAGCCAAGTGGGATTGGTGTACTGATCATTACCTGAAAGTTTCATCGAGATTGGGTGAAAAAGTGTTTGCTGAGATTTCAGGCAACTCGTAGTTTTTTGGAAGCTTGGCAGGCCCTTTCCATGAAAGTGATTCTCGCCAATCTCTGCTTAGGGCTACATCAATAGCAAACAAACCATAGAGATAGAACTTGAAACTACTTTATTGTGTCAAGTTTCAAAGAGCTAGCACAAACCGTGTTTGATTTAGAGTTCAAAATACATGTATCCCTATAGGAGAAAACAGAGTGAAACCTCAAAATGAAACCGGTTACTGCCAACGAAAGGTTTAACCTAGAAGAACGAAATTTGGCGAGCCAAGTGAGATTGGAATACTGATCAATACCTGAAAGTTTCATCAAGATTGGGTGAAAAAGTGTGTGCTGAGATTTCAGGCAACTCGTTTTTTGGAAGCTTGGCAGGCCCTTTCCATGAAAGTGATTCTCGCCAGTCTCTGCTTAGGGCTACATCAACAGCAAACAAACCATAGAGATAGAACTTGAAACTGCTTTATTGTGTCAAGTTTCAAAGAGCTAGCACAAACCGTGTTGGATTTAGACTTCCAAATACATGTATCCCTATAGGGAAAAACAGAATGAATCCTCAAAATGAAACCGGTTACTGCCAACGAACGGTTTAACCTAGAAGAATGAAATTTGGCGAGCCAAGTGGGATTGGTGTACTGATCATTACCTGAAAGTTTCATCAAGATTGGGTGAAAAAGTGTTTGCTGAGATTTCAGGCAACTAGTAGTTTTTTGGAAGCTTGGCAGGCCCTTTCCATGAAAGTGATTCTTGCCAGTCTCTGCTTAGGGCTACATCAACAGCAAACAAACCATAGAGATAGAACTTGAAACTGCTTTATTGTGTCAAGTTTCAAAGAGCTAGCACAAACCGTGTTTGATTTAGAGTTCCAAATACATGTATCCCTATAGGAGAAAACAGAGTGAAACCTCAAAATGAAACCGGTTACTGCCAACGAACGGTTTAACCTAGAAGAACGAAATTTGGCTAGCCAAGTGGGATTGTTCTACTGATCATTACCTGAAAGTTTCATCAAGATTGGGTGAAAAAGTTTGTGCTGAGATTTCAGGCAACTCGTAGTTTTTTGGAAGCTTGGCAGGCCCTTTCCATGAAAGTGATTCTCGCCAGTCTCTGCTTAGGGCTACATCAACAGCAAAAAAACCATAGAGATAGAACTTGAAACTGCTTTATTGTGTCAAGTTTCAAAGAGCTAGCACAAACCGTGTTTGATTTAGAGTTCCAAATACATGTATCCCTATAGGAGAAAACAGAGTGAAACCTCAAAATGAAACCGGTTACTGCCAACGAACGGTTTAACCTAGAAGAACGAAATTTGGCGAGCCAAGTGGGATTGGTGTACTGATCATTACCTGAAAGTTTCATCAAGATTGGGTGAAAAAGTGTGTGCTGAGATTTCAGGCAACACGTAGTTTTTTGGAAGCTTGGCAGGCCCCTTCCATGAAAGTGATTCTCGCCAGTCTCTGCTTAGGGCTACATCAACAGCAATCAAACCATAGAGACAGAACTTGAAACTGCATTATTGTGTCAAATTTCAAAGAGCTAGCACAAACCGTGTTTGATTTAGAGTTCCAAATACATGTATCCCTATAGGAGAAAACAGAGTGAAACCTCAAAATGAAACCGGTTACTGCCAACAAACGGTTTAACCTAGAAGAATGAAATTTGGCGAGCCAAGTGGGATTGGTGTACTGATCATTACCTGAAAGTATCATCAAGATTGGGTGAAAAAGTGTTTGCTGAGATTTCAGGGAACTCGTAGTTTTTTGGAAGCTTGGCAGGCCCTTTCCATGAAAGTGATTCTCGCCAGTCTCTGATTAGGGCTACATCAACAGCAAAAAAACCATAAAGATAGAACTTGAAACTGCTTTATTGTGTCAAGTTTCAAAGAGCTAGCACAAACCGTGTTTGATTTAGAGTTCCAAGTACATGTATCCCTATAGGAGAAAACAAAGTGAAACCTCAAAATGAAACCGGTTACTGCCAACGAACGGTTTAACCTAGAAGAACGAAATTTGGTGAGCCAAGTGGGATTGTTTAATGATCATTACCTGAAAGTTTCATCAAGATTGGGTGAAAAAGTGTTTGCTTAGGTTTCAGGCAACTCGTAGTTTTTTGGAAGCTTGGCAGGCCCTTTCCATGAAAGTGATTCTCACCAGTCTCTGCTTAGGGCTACATCAACAGCAAACAAACCATAGAGATAGAACTTGAAACTGCTTTATTGTCTCAAGTTTCAAAGAGCTAGCACAAACCGTGTTTGATTTAGAGTTCCAAATACATGTATCCCTATAGGATATAACAGAGTGAAACCTCAAAATGAAACCGGTTACTGTCAACGAACGGTTTAACCTAGAAGAACGAAATTTGGCGAGCCAAGTGAGATTGGTGTACTGATCATTACCTGAAAGTTTCATCAAGATTGGGTGAAAAAGTGTGTGCTGAGATTTCAGGCAACTCGTAGTTTTTTGGAAGCTTGGCAGGCCCTTTCCATAAAAGTGATTCTCGCCAGTCTCTGCTTAGGGCTACATCAACAGCAAACAAACCATAGAGATAGAACTTGAAACTGCTTTATTGTGTCAAGTTTCAAAGAGCTAGCACAAACCGTGTTTGATTTAGAGTTCCAAATACATGTATCCCTATAGGAGAAAACAGAGTGAAACCTCAAAATGAAACCGGTTACTGCCAACAAACGGTTTAACCTAGAAGAATGAAATTTGGCGAGCCAAGTGGGATTGGTGTACTGATCATTACCTGAAAGTATCATCAAGATTGGGTGAAAAAGTGTTTGCTGAGATTTCAGGGAACTCGTAGTTTTTTGGAAGCTTGGCAGGCCCTTTCCATGAAAGTGATTCTCGCCAGTCTCTGATTAGGGCTACATCAACAGCAAAAAAACCATAAAGATAGAACTTGAAACTGCTTTATTGTGTCAAGTTTCAAAGAGCTAGCACAAACCGTGTTTGATTTAGAGTTCCAAGTACATGTATCCCTATAGGAGAAAACAAAGTGAAACCTCAAAATGAAACCGGTTACTGCCAACGAACGGTTTAACCTAGAAGAACGAAATTTGGCGAGCCAAGTGGGATTGGTGTACTGATCATTAACTGACAGTTTTATCAAGATTGGGTGAAAAAGTGTGTCCTGAGATTTCAGGCAACTCGTAGTTTTTTGGAAGCTTGGCAGGCCCTTTCCATGAAAGTGATTCTCGCCAGTCTCTGCTTAGGGCTACATCAACAACAAACAAACCATAGAGATAGAACTTGAAACTGCTTTATTGTGTCAAGTTTCAAAGAGCTAGCACAAACCGTGTTTGATTTAGAGTTCCAAATACATGTATCCCTATAGGAGAAAACAGAGTGAAACCTCAAAATGAAACCGGTTACGGCCAACGAACGGTTTAACCTAGAAGAACAAAATTTGGCGAGCCAAGTGGGATTGGTGTACTGATCATTACCTGAAAGTTTCATCAAAAATGGGTGAAAAAGTGTTTGCTGAGATTTCAGGAAACTTGTAGTTTTTTGGAAGCTTGGCAGGCCCTTTCCATGAAAGTGATTCTCACCAGTCTCTGCTTAGGGCTATATCAACAGCAAACAATCCATAGAGATAGAACTTGAAACTGCTTTATTGTGTCAAGTTTCAAAGAGCTAGCACAAACCGTGTTTGATTTAGAGTTCCAAATACATGTATCCCTATAGGAGAAAACAGAGTGAAACCTCAAAATGAAAATGGTTACTGCCAACGAACGGTTTAACCTAGAAGAACGAAATTTGGCGAGCCAAGTGGGATTGGTGTACTGATCATTACCTGAAAGTTTCATCAAGATTGGGTGAAAAAGTGTGTGCTGAGATATCAGGCAACTCGTAGTTTTTTGGACGCTTGGCAGGCCCTTTCCATGAAAGTGATTCTCGCCAGTCTCTGCTTAGGGCTACATCAACAGCAAACAAACCATAGAGATAGAACTTGAAACTGCTTTATTGTGTCAAGTTTCAAAGAGCTAGCACAAACCGTGTTTGATTTAGAGTTCCAAATACATGTATCCCTATAGGAGAAAACAGAGTGAAACCTCAAAATGAAACCGGTTACTGCCAATGAACGGTTTAACCTAGAAGAACGAAATTTGGCGAGCCAAGTGGGATTGGTGTACTGATCATTACCTGAAAGTTTCATCAAGATTGGGTGAAAAAGTGTGTGCTGAGATTTCAGGCAACTCATAGTTTTTTGGAAGCTTGGCTGGCCCTTTCCATGAAAGTGATTCTCGCCAGTCTCTGCTTAGGGCTACATCAACAGCAAACAAACCATAGAGATAGAACATGAAACTGCTTTATTGTGTCAAGTTTCAAAGAGCTAGCACAAACCGTGTTTGATTTAGAGTTCCAAATACATGTATCCCTATAGGGAAAAACAGAGTGAAAACTCAAAATGAAACCGGTTACTGCCAACGAACGGTTTAACCTAGAAGAACGAAATTTGGCGAGCCAAGTGGGATTGGTGTACTGATCATTACCTGAAAGTTTCATCAAAAATGGGTGAAAAAGTGTTTGCTGAGATTTCAGGAAACTCGTAGTTTTTTGGAAGCTTGGCAGGCCCTTTCCATGAAAGTGATTCTCGCCAGTCTCTGCTTAGGGCTACTTCAACAGCAAACAAACCATAGAGATAGAACTTGAAACTGCTTTATTGTGTCAAGTTTCAAAGAGCTAGCACAAACCGTGTTTGATTTAGAGTTCCAAATACATGTATCCCTATAGGAGAAAACAGAGTGAAACCTCAAAATGAAACCGGTTACTGCCAATGAACGGTTTAACCTAGAAGAACGAAATTTGGCGAGCCAAGTGGGATTGGTGTACTGATCATTACCTGAAAGTTTCATCAAGATTGGGTGAAAAAGTGTGTGCTGAGATTTCAGGCAACTCATAGTTTTTTGGAAGCTTGGCTGGCCCTTTCCATGAAAGTGATTCTCGCCAGTCTCTGCTTAGGGCTACATCAACAGCAAACAAACCATAGAGATAGAACTTGAAACTGCTTTATTGTGTCAAGTTTCAAAGAGCTAGCACAAACCGTGTTTGATTTAGAGTTCCAAATACATGTATCCCTATAGGAGAAAACAGAGTGAAACCTCAAAATGAAACCAGTTACTGCCAATGAACGGTTTAACCTAGATGAACGAAATTTGGCGAGCCAAGTGGGATTGGTGTACTGATCATTACCTGAATGTTTCATCAAGATTGGGTGAAAAAGTGTGTGCTGAGATTTCAGGCAACTCGTAGTTTTTTGGAAGCTTGGCAGGCCCTTTCCATGAAAGTGATTCTCGCCAGTCTCTGCTTAGGGCTACATCAACAGCAAACAAACCATAGAGATAGAACTTGAAACTGCTTTTTTATGTCAAGTTTCAAAGAGCTAGCAAAAACCGTGTTTGATTTATACTTCCAAATACATGTATCCCTATAGGGAAAAACAGAGTGAAACCTCAAAATGAAACCGGTTACTGCCAACGAACGGTTTAACCTAGAAGAACGAAATTTGGCGAGCCAAGTGGGATTGGTGTACTGATCATTAACTGACAGTTTTATCAAGATTGGGTGAAAAAGTGTGTGCTGAGATTTCAGGCAACTCGTAGTTTTTTGGAAGCTTGGCAGGCCCTTTCCATGAAAGTGATTCTCGCCAGTCTCTGCTTAGGGCTACATCAACAGCAAACAAACCATAGAGATAGAACTTGAAACTGCTTTTTTATGTCAAGTTTCAAAGAGCTAGCACATACCGTGTTTGATTTATACTTCCACATACATGTATCCCTATAGGGAAAAACAGAGTGAAACCTCAAAATGAAACCGGTTACTGCCAACGAACGGTTTAACCTAGAAGAACGAAATTTGGCGAGCCAAGTGGGATTGGTGTACTGATCATTAACTGACAGTTTTATCAAGATTGGGTGAAAAAGTGTGTGCTGAGATTTCAGGCAACTCGTAGTTTTTTGGAAGCTTGGCAGGCCCTTTCCATGAAAGTGATTCTCGCCAGTCTCTGCTTAGGGCTACATCAACAACAAACAAACCATAGAGATAGAACTTGAAACTGCTTTATTGTGTCAAGTTTCAAAGAGCTAGCACAAACCGTGTTTGATTTAGAGTTCCAAATACATGTATCCCTATAGGAGAAAACAGAGTGAAACCTCAAAATGAAACCGGTTACTGCCAACGAACGGTTTAACCTAGAAGAACGAAATTTGGCGAGCCAAGTGGGATTGGTGTACTGATCATTACCTGAAAGATTCATCAAGATTGGGTGAAAAAGTGTGTGCTGAGATTTCAGGCAACTCGTAGTTTTTTGGAAGCTTGGCAGGCCCTTTCCATGAAAGTGATTCTCGCCAGTCTCTGCTTAGGGCTACATCAACAGCAAACTAACCATAGAGATAGAACTTGAAACTGCTTTATTGTGTCAAGTTTCAAAGAGCTAGCACAAACCGTGTTTGATTTAGAGTTCCAAATACATGTATCCCTATAGGAGAAAACAGAGTGAAACCTCAAAATGAAACCGGTTACTGCCAACGAACGGTTTAACCTAGATGAACGAAATTTGGCGAGCCAAGTGGGATTGGTGTACTGATCATTACGTGAAAGTTTCATCAAGATTGGGTGAAAAAGTGTGTGCTGAGATTTCAGGCAACTCGTAGTTTTTTAAAAGCTTGGCAGGCCCTTTCCATGAAAGTGATTCTCGCCAGTCTCTGCTTAGGGCTACATCAACAGCAAACAAACCATAGAGATAGAACTTGAAACTGCTTTATTGTGTCAAGTTTCAAAGAGCTAGCACAAACCGTGTTTGATTTAGAGTTCCAAATACATGTATCCCTATAGGAGAAAACAGAGTGAAACCTCAAAATGAAACCGGTAACTGCCAACGAACGGTTTAACCTAGAAGAACGAAATTTGGCGAGCCAAGTGGGATTGGTGTACTGATCATTACCTGAAAGTTTCATCAAGATTGGGTGAAAAAGTGTGTGCTGAGATTTCAGGCAACTCGTAGTTTTTTGGAAGCTTGGCAGGCCCTTTCCATGAAAGTGATTCTCGCCAGTCTCTGCTTAGGGCTACATCAACAGCAAAAAAACCATAGAGATAGAACTTGAAACTGCTTTATTGTGTCAAGTTTCAAAGAGCTAGCACAAACCGTGTTTGATTTAGAGTTCCAAATACATGTATCCCTATAGGAGAAAACAGAGTGAAACCTCCAAATGAAACCGGTTACTGCCAACGAACGGTTTAACCTAGAAGAACGAAATTTGGTGAGCCAAGTGGGATTGGTGTACTGATCATTACCTGAAAGTTTCATCAAGATTGGGTGAAAAAGTGTGTGCTGAGATTTCAGGCAATTCGTAGTTTTTTGGAAGCTTGGCAGGCCCTTTCCATGAAAGTGATTCTTGCCAGTCTCTGCTTAGGGCTACATCAACAGCAAACAAACCAAAGAGATAGAACTTGAAACTGCTTTATTGTGTCAAGTTTCAAAGAGCTAGCACAAACCGTGTTTGATTTAGAGTTCCAAATACATGTATCCCTATAGGAGAAAACAGAGTGAAACCTCAAAATGAAACCGGTTACTGCCAACGAACGGTTTAACCTAGAAGAACGAAATTTGGCGAGCCAAGTGGGATTGGTGTACTGATCATTACCTGAAAGTTTCATCAAGATTGGGTGAAAAAGTGTGTGCTGAGATTTCAGGCAACTCGTAGTTTTTTGGAAGCTTGGCAGGCCCTTTCCATGAAAGTGATTCTCGCCAGTCTCTGCTTAGGGCTACATCAACAGCAAAAAAACCATAGAGATAGAACTTGAAACTGCTTTATTGTGTCAAGTTTCAAAGAGCTAGCACAAACCGTGTTTGATTTAGAGTTCCAAATACATGTATCCCTATAGGAGAAAACAGAGTGAAACCTCAAAATGAAACCGGTTACTGCCAACGAACGGTTTAACCTAGAAGAACGAAATTTGGCGAGCCAAGTGGGATTGGTGTACTGATCATTACCTGAAAGTTTCATCAAGATTGGGTGAAAAAGTGTGTGCTGAGATTTCAGGAAACTCATAGTTTTTTGGAAGCTTGGCTGGCCCTTTCCATGAAAGTGATTCTCGCCAGTCTCTGCTTAGGGCTACATCAACAGCAAACAAACCATAGAGATAGAACTTGAAACTGCTTTATTGTGTCAAGTTTCAAAGAGCTAGCACAAACCGTGTTTGATTTAGAGTTCCAAATACATGTATCCCTATAGGAGAAAACAGAGTGAAACCTCAAAATGAAACCAGTTACTGCCAACGAACGGTTTAACCTAGATGAACGAAATTTGGCGAGCCAAGTGGGATTGGTGTACTGATCATTACCTGAAAGTTTCATCAAGATTGGGTGAAAAAGTGTGTGCTGAGATTTCAGGCAACTCGTAGTTTTTTGGAAGCTTGGCAGGCCCTTTCCATGAAAGTGATTCTCGCCAGTCGCTGCTTAGGGCTACATCAACAGCAAACAAACCATAGAGATAGAACTTGAAACTGCTTTTTTATGTCAAGTTTCAAAGAGCTAGCACAAACCGTGTTTGATTTATACTTCCAAATACATGTATCCCTATAGGAGAAAACAGAGTGAAACCTCAAAATGAAACCGGTTACTGCCAACGAACGGTTTAACCTAGAAGAACGAAACTTGGCGAGCCAAGTGGGATTGGTGTACTGATCATTACCTGTAAGTTTCATCAAGATTGGGTGAAAAAGTGTGTGCTGAGATTTCAGGCAACTCGTAGTTTTTTGGAAGCTTGGCAGGCCCTTTCCATGAAAGTGATTCTCGCATGTCTCTGCTTAGGGCTACATCAAAAGCAAACAAACCATAGAGTTAGAACTTGAAACTGCTTTATTGTGTCAAGTTTCAAAGAGCTAGCACAAACAGTGTTTGATTTAGAGTTCCAAATACATTTATCCCTATAGGAGAAAACAGAGTGAAACCTCAAAATGAAACCGGATACTGCCAACGAACGGTTTAACCTAGAAGAACGAAATTTGGCGAGCCAAGTGGGATTGGTGTACTGATCATTACCTGAAAGATTCATCAAGATTGGGTGAAAAAGTGTGTGCTGAGATTTCAGGCAACTCGTAGTTTTTTGGAAGCTTGGCAGGCCCTTTCCATGAAAGTGATTCTCGCCAGTCTCTGCTTAGGGCTACATCAACAGCAAACAAACCATAGAGATAGAACTTGAAAATGCTTTATTGTGTCAAGTTTCAAAGAGCTAGCACAAACCGTGTTTGATTTAGACTTCCAAATACATGTATCCCTATAGGAGAAAACAGAGTGAAACCTCAAAATGAAACCGGTTACTGCCAACGAACGGTTTAACCTAGAAGAACGAAATTTGGCGAGCCAAGTGGGATTGGTGTACTGATCATTACCTGAAAGTTTCATCAAGATTGGGTGAAAAAGTGTGTGCTGAGATTTCAGGCAACTCATAGTTTTTTGGAAGCTTGGCTGGCCCTTTCCATGAAAGTGATTCTCGCCAGTCTCTGCTTAGGGCTACATCAACAGCAAACAAACCATAGAGATAGAAATTGAAACTGCTTTATTGTGTCAAGTTTCAAAGAGCTAGCACAAACCGTGTTTGATTTAGAGTTCCAAATACATGTATCCCTATAGGAGAAAACAGAGTGAAACCTCAAAATGAAACCAGTTACTGCCAACGAACGGTTTAACCTAGATGAACGAAATTTGGCGAGCCAAGTGGGATTGGTGTACTGATCATTACCTGAAAGTTTCATCAAGATTGGATGAAAAAGTGTGTGCTGAGATTTCAGGCAACTCGTAGTTTTTTGGAAGCTTGGCAGGCCCTTTCCATGAAAGTGATTCTCGCATGTCTCTGCTTAGGGCTACATCAAAAGCAAACAAACCATAGAGTTAGAACTTGAAACTGCTTTATTGGGTCAAGTTTCAAAGAGCTAGCACAAACCGTGTTTGATTTAGAGTTCCAAATACATGTATCCCTATAGGAGAAAACAGAGTGAAACCTCAAAATGAAACCGGATACTGCCAACGAACGGTTTAACCTAGAAGAACGAAATTTGGCGAGCCAAGTGGGATTGGTGTACTGATCATTACCTGAAAGATTCATCAAGATTGGGTGAAAAAGTGTGTGCTGAGATTTCAGGTAACTCGTAGTTTTTTGGAAGCTTGGCAGGCCCTTTCCATGAAAGTGATTCTCGCCAGTCTCTGCTTAGGGCTACATCAACAGCAAACAAACCATAGAGATAGAACTTGAAACTGCTTTATTGTGTCAAGTTTCAAAGAGCTAGCAGAAACCGTGTTTGATTTAGAGTTCCAAATACATGTATCCCTATAGGAGAAAACAGAGTGAAACCTCAAAATGAAACCGGTTACTGCCAACGAACGGTTTAACCTAGAAGAACGAAATTTGGTGAGCCAAGTGGGATTG
>NW_027525880.1:0-13988 GCF_052094955.1 Ictidomys tridecemlineatus
CTGCACAACAGTCTCCAAACTCTGCTCTCGGTAACAGGACTTCTGCACTCCAGTCTCCAATCGCTGCTCTCTGAAACAGGCCTTCTGCACCTCATTCTCCAAACTTTTCTCTCTGCAACGATTCTTCTCCCCCCAGTCTCCAAACTCTGCTCTCTGCAACAGTCCTTTTGCAGCACAGTCTCCAACCTCTGCTCTCTGCAACAGTCCATCTGCAGCCCAATCTCCAACGTCTGCTCTCTGAAACAGTCCTTCTGCACCTCAGTCTCCTACCTCTGCTCTTTTAACAGTCCTTCTGCACTCCAGTCTCCAACGTCTGCTCTCTGCAACAGTCTTTCTGCACCCCATTCTCCAACCTCTGCTCTCTGCAACCATACTTCTGCACCCCAGTCCTCAAACTCTGCTCTCTGCAACAATCTTTCTAAACCCCAGTCTACAACCTCTAATCTCTGGAAGAGTCCTTCTGCACCACAGTCTCCAACCTCTGCTCTTTGTAACATTCCTTCTCAAAAACAGTCTTTAACCTCTGCTTTCTGCAAGTTTCCTGCAGCACCCCAGTCTCCAACCTCTGTCCTCTGCAACAGTCTTACTGCTCCCCAGTCTCCAATATCTGCTCTCTGTAACAGTCCTTCGGCAACCCAGTCTCCGAACTTTGCTTTCTGTATCCGTCCTTCTGAACACCAATCTCAAAACTCTGCTCTCTGTGTCTGTCTTTCTGCACCTCAGTCTTTAACCTGTGCTCTCTGTAACTTTTCTTCTACACCCTAGTCTCCAACCTGTGCTCTCTGTAATAGTTTTTCTATACTGCAGTCTCCAACCTCTGGTCTTTGTAACGGTCGTTCTGCACCCCAATTTCCAACATCTGCTTTCTGTAACAGTCCTTCTGCACCTCAGTCTCCAAACTCTGCTCTTTCTAACAGTACTTCTACACCTCAGTCTTCAACCCCTGCTCTCTGTAACAGTCCTACTGCACCTCAGTCTGACACCTCTCCTCTCGGCATGGTCCTTTCTTCACCTCAGTCTCCAACCACTGCTCTCTGTAACAGTCCACCTGCACCTCAGTATCCAAACTCTGCTCTTTGTAAGGTCCTTCAGGAAACCAGTCTCCAAACTCTGCTCTCTATAACTGTCCTTCTACACCACAGTCTCCAGCCTCTCCTCTCTGTAACAGTCCATCTGCACCTCAGTCTCCAAATTCTGCTGTCGGTAAGATGCTTCTGCACCCCTTTATCCAACCTCTGCTCTCTGTAAAAGGACTTCCGCACCTCAGTCTCAAACCTCTGGTCTCTGTAACAGTCCTTTTCCAACCCAGTTTCAAAACTCTGCTGTCTACATCAATGCTTATGCACACTAGTTACCAACATCTGCTCTCTGCAACAGTCCTTCTGCACCTCAGTCTTAAAACTCTGCAATTTGCAACGACCCTTCTGCACCCCTGTCTCCTACCTCGGCTCTTTGTAACAGCCCTTCTGCACCTCAGTCTCCCAACTCTGCTCTCTGTAAGATCCTTCTGCAACCCAGTCTTTAAACTGTGAAATTTGTACCTGTCCTTCTGCACAACAGTCTCCTACTTCTGCTTTCTGTAACAGGACTTCTGCAACCCAGTCTCCAACCTCTGCTCTCTGTAACAGGCCTTCTGCACCCCAGTCTCCAACCTCTTCTCACTGCAACGATTCTTCTCCACCCCGGTCTCCAACATCTGCTCTCTGCAATAGTCTTTTTGAACCCCAGTCTCCAAACTCTGTCTCTGTAAGATCCATCTGAACCCCAGTCTTCAACCTCTGCTCTCTGTAACAGTCCTTCTGCACCCCAGTCTCTAAAATCTGCTCTCTGCAACATTCTTTCTGCACCCCAGTCTTCAACATCTGTTCTCCGCAACACTCCTTCTGCACTCCAGTCTCCAAACTCCACTCTCTGCAACGATCTTTCTGGACCCCAGTCTCCAACCTCTTCTCTCAGCAACAGTCTTTCTGCACCACAGTCTCCAAACTCTGCTCTCTGTAAGTTCCTCCTGCACTCCAGTTTCCAAACTCTACTCTCTATATCATTCCTTTTCCACCCCAGTCTCCAAAATCTGTTCTCTGTGTCTATCCTTCTGCACCTCAGTATCCAACCTATTCTCAATGTAAGAGTCCTTCTGCACCCCAGTCTCCAACCTCTTCTCTAGGTAACTGTCCTATACCACAGTCTCCAAACTCTGCTCTTTGTAACGGTGCTTCTGCACCTTAATTTCCAAACTCTGCTTCCTGTAACAATTTTTCTGCAACTGAGTCTCCAAACTCTGCTCTCTGTAACCGTCCTTCTACACCCCAGTCTCCAACCACTGCTCTCTGTAAAAGTCCACCTGTACCTTAGTCTGAAACCTCTGCTCACCACGATTCTTCTGCACCCCAGTCTCCAAACACTGCTCTCTGTAACAGTCCACTTGCAGCTCAGTCTTTAACCACTGCTCAGTGTAACATCGTTCAGAAACCCAGTCTCCAAACACTTCTCTTTACAACAGTCATTCTGCACCCTAGTCTCCAACATCTACTCTCTGTAACAGGCCTTCTGCTCACCTGTCTCCAACCTCTGCTCTCTGCAATGATTTAACTAAACCCCAGTCTCCAACCTCTCATTTCTGAAACAGTCTTTCTGCACCTCAGTTTCTAACCTCTGCCTTCTCTAATAGGCCTTCTACACCCCAGTCTCCTAACGCTGCTCTCTGTAACAGTGCTTCTGCACCTCAGTCTCCAACCCCTGCTCTCTGTAACAATCCTTCTGTACCCCAGTCTCTAAAATCTGCTCTCTGCAACAGTCGTTCTCCACCCCAGTCTCCAACATCTGCTCTCTGCAACAGTCTTTCTGCACCCCATTCTCCAAACTCTGCTCTCTGCAACGAACCTTCTGGACCCCAGTCTCGAACATCTGCTCTCTGCAACATTCCTTCGGCAATACAATCTCCAACATCTTTTTTCTTTAAGATCCTTCTGCACTCAAGTTTTCAAACTCTGCTCTCTGTAAAATTTTTTCTCCACCCTATTCTCAAACCTCTGTCCTCTACAACAGTCCTTCAGCTACCCAGTCTCCGATATCTGCTCTCTGTAACACACCTTATGTACCACAGTTTCCAACCTCTGTTCTCTGTAACGGTCCTTCTGCAACCCAGTCTCCAACCTCTGCTTTTTGAATCAGTCCTCTGAACCCCAGTCTCCAAACTCTGCTCTTTGTATTTATCCTTTTGCACCTCAGTCTTCAACCTGTGCTTTCTGTAACAGTCCTTCTGCAAGTCAGTCTCTAAACTCTGCTCTCTGTAACAGTCCTTCTACACCTCAGTCTCCAACCTCTACTCTCTGTAACAGTACTTTTGCACCTCCGTCTGAAACCTCTGCTCTCCACGATTCTTCTGCACCCCATTCTCCAAATACTGCTCTCTGTAACAGTCCACCTGCACCTCAGTCTTCAACATGTGCTCTCTGTAAGTTCCTTCAGCAAACCAGACTACAAACTCTGCTCTCTGTAAGAGTTTCTGTGCACCCCAGTCTCCAAACTTTGCTCTCTGTAACAGGCCTTCTGCACTGCAGTCTCGAAACTCTGCTCTTTATAGCAGGCCTTCTACACCCCACTCTCCATCCTCTGCTCTCTGCAACGATACTTCTGCATCCCAGTCTCCAAACTTTGCTCTCTGCAATGATCCTACTGCACCCCAGTCTCCAACATCTAATCTCTGCTACAGTCCTTCTGCACCTCAGTCTCCAAATTGTGTTCTCTGTAAGATCTTTCTGCACCCCTGTCTCCAAACTCTGCTCTCTGTAACAGTCCTTCTGCATCCCAGTCTCAAACCTCTGCTCTCCGCAAGAGTCATTCTGCACCCCAGTCACCAAACGCTGCTCTCTGCAACAGTCCTTCTGCACCTCAGTCTCCAACTTCGGCTCTCTGTAAGATCCTTCTGCATCCCTGTCTCCAAGATCTGCTATTTGCAACGATCCTTCTGCACCCCAATCTCCAACCTCTATTCTATGTAACAGGACTTCTGCACCTCAGTCTCCAACCTCTGCTCTCTGCAACAGTACTTCTGCACCCCAGTCTCTAAATTCTGCTCCCTGTAACAGTCCTTCTGTACTGCATTCTCCAACCTCTACTCTCTGTAACGTTCTTTCTGCACCCGATACTAGAGTCTCTGCTTTCTGTATCAGTCCTTGTGCACCCAAGTCTCTAACTTCTGCTCTAAGTGTCCTTCTGCATTTAGTCTCCAACCTCTGCTCTCTGCAACAGTCCTTCTGCACCCCAGTCTGTAACCTCTGCTCTCTTCAACAGTGCTTCTGCACTTCAGTCTTCAACCTCTGCTCTCTGCAACAGTCCTTCTGCACCCCAGTCTCCAAACTCTGCTCTCTGTAACAATCCTTCTTCACCTCAGTCTGCAAACTGTGTTCTCTGCAACGGTCCGTCTGCACCTCAGTCTCCAACCTATACTCTCTGTAACAGTACTTCTGCACTTCAGTCTCCAACCTCTGCTCTCTGTGAGATCTTTCGCAAACCAAGTCTCCCAACTCAGTTCTTTGTAACATTCCTTCTGCACACCAGTCTTCAATCTCTTCTCTCTGCAATGATCGTTCTTTACCCCAGTCTCCAAATACTGGTCTCTGCAACAGTCCTTCTGCACCAAAGTCTGAAAACTCTGCTGTCTGAAACGAATCTCCTGCACCTCAGTCTCCTACCTCTGCTCTCTGTTTAAATCCTTCTGCACCTCAGTCTCCGACATCTGCTCTCTGTAAGATCCATCTGAACCCCAGTCTCCAACATCTACTCTCTGTAACAGTCCTTCTGCACCTCAGTCTCCAACTTTTGCTCTCTGCAACAGCCTTCTGCATCCCAGTCTTCAACTCTGTTCTCCGCAACGATTTTCTCTGGACCCCAGTCTCCAACGTCTGCTCTCTGCAACAGTCCTTCTGCACCACAGTCTCCAACATCTGCACTCTGTAAGATCTTTTTGCACCCAGTCTTCAAACTCTGCTCGCTGTAACTGTCCTTCTGTACCAGATTCTCCAACCATTGCCCTCTGTAGTGGTCCTTCTGCACCCCAGTCTCCAACATCTGCTTTCTCTATCAGTTCTTCCTACACCTCAGTCTCCAACCTCTGCTTTCTGCAACAGTCCTTATGCACCAAGTCTCCAAATACTGCCCTCTACAACATTCTTTCTGCACCCCAGTATCCAACTTGTGCTTTTTGCAACGATCCTTAAGCACCTCATTCTCCAACCTCTGCTCTCTGCAAAGATCCTTCTGCACACCAGTCTCCAACCTCTGCTCTCTGACACAGTCCTTGTGAACCCCATTCTCCAACATCTTCTCTCTGCAAAAGTTCTTCTGTACCTCAGTGTAAAAATTCTTCTCTCTGCAATAATCCATCTGCACCCCAGTCTCCAAACTCTGCTCTTTTAACAGTTTTTCTGTACCTCAGTCTCCAATCTCTGCTCTATAAAACAGTCCTTCTGCACACAAGTCTCCAACATCTGCTCTCTGAAACAGTTCTTCTACACCCCAGACTCCAACCTCTGCTCTCTGCAACAGTCCATCTACACCCCAGTCTCTATACTCTTCTCGCCCCAGCGATCCTTTTGAACCTTAGTCTCCAACGTCTGCTCTCTGCAACAGTCCCTTCTGTACCTCAGTCTCCAACTTCATCTCTCTGTAAGACCCTTCTGAAACCCAGTCTGCAAACTCTGCTCTCTGTAACAGTCTTTCTGCACCACAGTCTCCAACCTCTTCTCTCTTTAACAGGTCTTGTGCACCACAGTCTCCAAACACTTCTCTCTGTAAGAGGCCTTCTGCACCCCAGTCTCCAATCTCTACTCTCTGCAAGGATCATTCTGAACCCCAGTCTCCAACATCTGCTCTCTACAACAGTCCTTCTGCACTCCAGTCTCCAACCTCTGCTCTCTGCAAGATTTTTCTGCACACCAGTCTCCAACCGTTGCTCACTTTAACACTACTTCTGCAACCCAGTCTCCAACTCTGCTCTCTGTAACAATAATTCTGCACCTCAGTCTCTAACCTCTGCTCTCTGCAACAGTCTTCTGCACCCCAGTCTCCAAACTCTGCTCTCTGTAACAGTCCTTCTGTACCAGATTCTCCAATCTCTGCTCTATGCAACAGTCCTTCTGCACCAAAATCTCCAACATCTGCTCTCTGAAACAGTCCTTCGACACCCCAGTCTTCAACCTCTGCTCTCTGCAACAGTTTTTTGACACCCCAGTCTTCAACCTCTGCTCTCTGCATCAGTCTCTCTACACCCCAGTCTCCATACTCTTCTCGCCCCAACAATCTTTCTGCACCACAGTCTCCAAACTCTGCTCTCTGCAACAGTCCTTCTACACTGCAGTCTCCATTCTCTGCTCGCCCCAACGATACTTTTGCACCCCAGTCTCCAACATCTGTTCTCTACATCAGTTCTTCTGCACCCTAGTCTCCAACCTCTGCTCTCTGTAACAGTCCTTCTGTACCGCAGTCTGCAACCTCTATTCTCTGTTAGGGTCTTTATGCACCCCAGTACCCAACATCTGCTTTCTGTATCAGTCGTTTTGCACCATAGTCTTCTAACTCTGCCCTCTGTAACAGTCCTTCTGCAACTCATTCTGCAACGTCTGCTCTCTGCAACAGTACTTCTGCACCACACTCTCCATCCTCTGCTCTCTGCAACAGTCCTTTTGCACCCCAGTCTCCAACATCTGCTCTCTGCAACAGTCATTCTCCAACCTAGTCTCCAAAATCTGCTCTCTGTAATAGTCTTTCTGTACTGCATTTTTCAACTTCTGCTCTCTGTAAGGGTACTTCTACACCCGAGTCTCCAACTTCTGCTTTCTGTATCAGTCCTTCTGAGCCCCAGTCTCCAACCTGTGCTATGTGTAACTGTCCTTCTGCACCTTAGTCTCCAATCTCTACTCTCTGAAACAGTCCTTCTACATGCCAGTGTAAAACCTCTGCTCTCTGCAACAGTCCTTCTGCATCCCAGTCTCCATCCTCTGCTCTCTGTAACAATCTTTCTGCACCTCAGTATTCAACCTCTGCTCTCTACAACGGTCCTTCTGCACCTCTGTCTTTAACCTCTACTCTAATTAACAGTGTTTCTGCACCTCAGTCTCCAAATCTGCACTCTGTAAGATCCTTCTGCAATCAGTCTCCAAACTTTGATCTCTTTAAAAGGCCTTCTGCACCCCAGACTCCAAACTCTGCTCTCTCTATCAGTCCATCTGCACCCCTGTCTCTAAACTCTGCTCGCTGCAACAGTCCTTGTGCAACCCAGTCTACAACTTCTGCTTGCTGCAACAGTTCTTTTGTACCTCAGTCTGAAAATTCTGCTCTCTGCAATAATCCTTCTGCACCCAGTCTCCAAACTCTACTCTCTGTAACAGTCCTTCTGTACCTCAGTCTCCAACCTCATCTCTCTGTAAGACCCTTCTGAAACCCAGTGAGCAAACTTTGCTCTCTATGACAGTCCTTCTGCACCCCAGGCTCCAACCTGTTATCTCTGTAAGAGGCCTTCTGCACCACAGTCTCCAACCTCTGCTCTCTGCAAGGATGCTTCTGCACCCCAGTCTCCAACATCTGCTCACTACAACAGTCCTTCTGCACCCCAGTCTCCAACCTCTGCTCTCTGCGAGATCCTTCTGCACACCAGTCTCCAACCACTGCTCACTGTAACATTTCTTCTGCAACCTAGTCTCCAAACTCTGCTCTCTGTAACAATAATTATGCACCTCAGGCTCCAACCTCTGCTCTCTGCAAGGGTCCTTCTGCACCCCAGTCTCTAACCTCTGTTTTCTGCAACAGTCTTCTGCACCCCAGTCTCCAACCTATGCTCTCTGTAACAGTCATTCTGTACTGGATTCTCCAAACTCTGCTCTCTGTAACGGTCCTTCTGCACCCCAGTCTCCAACATCTGCTTTCTTTATAAGTCCTTCTGCACCCCAGTCTGCAACCTCTGCTTTCTGCAACAGTCCTTATGCACCCAAGTCTCCGATCTCTGCTCACTGCAACATTCCTTCTCCACCCCAGTCTCCAAACTCTGCTCTCTGTAATGATCCTTCTGCACCCCAGTCTCGAACCTCTGCTCTCTGCAACGATACTTCTGTACCTCAGTGTCCAACCTCTTCTCTCTGCAAAGATTCTTTTGCACTCCAGTCTTAAAGCTCTGCTCACTGCAACAGTCCTTTTGAACCCCAGTCTCCAACATCTACTCTATGCAACAGTTCTTCTGTACCTCAGTATGAAAACTCTGCTCTCTGCAATAATCTATCTGCACCCCAGTCTCCAACCTATACTCATTGTAACAATCCTTCTGTACCTCAGTCTCCAATCTCTGCTCTATGCAACAGTCCTTCTGCACCCAAGTCTCCAACATCTGCTCTCTGAAACAGTCCTTTGAGACCCCAGTCTCCAACATCTGCTCCCTGAAACAGTCCTTCTACACCACAGTTTCCATACTCTGCTCGCCCAAACGATCCTTCTGCACCCCGATCTCCAACGTCTGCTCTCTGAAACAGTCCTTCTACACTCCAGTCTCAAACCTCTGCTCTCTGCAACAGTCCTTCTATACCCAAGTCTCCATACTTTGCTCGACCCAACGATCCGTCTGTACCCCAGTCTCCAACCTCTTCTCTCGGTACTAGTCCATCTTTACAGCAGTCTCCAAACTCTGTTCTCCGTAAGGGTCCTTATGCATCCCAGTATCCAACCTCTGCTTTCTGTATAAGTCGTTTTGCACCACCTTCTCCAAACTCTGCCGTCTGTAAGAGTCCCTCTGCACTCTAGTCTTTAAACTCTGCTCTGTGTAACTGTCCTTCTTCACCTTAGTCTCCAACATCTGCTCTCTGCTACAGTTTTTCTGGACCCCAGTCTCTATAATCTACTCTCATCAACAGTCCTTCTGCACCCCAGTCTCCTACCTCTGCTCTTTGTAAGAGTCCTTCTGTACTAAAGACTCCAACCTATGCTCTCTCTAATGGTTCTCCTGTACCCCAGTCTTCAAACTCTGCTTTTTGAGTAATTTCTTCTGCACCCCTGTCTCAATCTTCTGCTCTCTATAACAGTCCTTCTGAACCCCAGTCTCCAACCTGTGCTCTCTGCAACAGTTCCTTCTGTACCCAAATCTCCAACTTCTGCTCTATGCACAAGTCCTTCTGCACCCCAGTGTCCAACCTCTGCTCTCTGTAACAATCCTTCTGCACCCCAGTCTCCAAATTCTGCTCTCTGCAGCAGTCCTTCTTCACCCCAGTCTCCAACCTCTGCTCGCTGTAATATGCTTCTGTACCCCAGTCTCCAAACTCTACTCTCTGTAACAGTTTTTCTGCACAACAGTCCCCAAAATCTGCTCTCTGTTACAATCCTTCTGCACCTCAGTCTCAAACCTCTGCTCTCTGGAATTGTACTTCTGCAACACTGTCTTAAACATCTGTTCTTGCAACAGTCCTTCCGCTCCCTAATCTCCAATCTCTGTTCTCTGTAAAATTCCTTTTGTACCCCAGTCTCCAATCTCTGCTCTCTGTATTGGTCCTTCTACACCCCAGTCTCCAACCTCTGCTTTCTGTATCAGTCCTGCACCTTAGTCTCCAAACTTTGCTCTCTGTAACAGTTTTTCTGAACCTCAGTCTCTATCCTGGCTCTCTGCAACAGTCCTTTTGCAACCCAGTCTCCAACTTCTGCTCTCTACAACAGTCCTTCTGCATCCCAGTCTCCAACCTCTGCTCTCTGTAAGATCCTTTTGCACCCCAGTCTCCAACCTCTGCTATCTTCAAAGGTTTTGCGGCACCTCAGTCGCCAACCTCTGCTCTCTGTAATGGTCCTTCTGCAACCCGGTCTCAAAACTCTGCATTCTGTATCAGTCCTTCTGAACCTCAGTCTCCAACCTCCGCTCTCTTTAACAGTCCTTCTGCACCTCAGTCTTCAAAGTACTCTCTGCAATTGTCCTTCTGCAGGTCAGTCTTCAAACTCAACTCTCTGTAACAGTTATTCTGCATCTCAGTCTCCAAACTCTACTCTCTGTAAGATCCTTTTGCAAACCAATCTTTAAACTCTGCTCTCTGTAACAGTCCTTCTGCACCGCTTCTCCAAACTCTGCTCTCTGTAACAGGCTTTTAGCACCCCAGTCTCCAACATCTACTCTCTGGAATAGTCCATATGCACACAAGTCTCCAAACTCTGCTCTCTGCCACAGTCATTATGCACCTCAGTCTCTAACATCTGCTCTCTACATTATTCTTTCTGCACTTCAGTCTAAAAACTCTGCTCTATGCCACGATCCTTCTGCACCCCAGTCTCCAACCTGTGTTCTCTGCAACAGTCTTTCTGCACCGCAGTCTCCAAACTCTGCTCTCTGTAACAGTCCATCTGTACCACAGTCTCCAACCTCTCTTCTCTATAATGGTCCTTATGCACCCCAGTCTTTAAACTCTGCTTTCTGTATCAGTCCTTCTGAACAACAGTCTCCAACCTCTCCTCTCTGTAACAGTCCTTCTGCACCTAAGTCTCCAACCCCTGCTCTATGCAACAGTCTTTCTGCAACCCAGTCTCCAACCTCTGCTGTCTGCAAGAATCATTCTGCACCCCAATCTCCAACATCTGTTTTCTGTATCAGTCCTAGACCACAGTCTCCAAAATCTGCTCTCTGTAACAGTCCTTCTGTACCTCAGTCTCCAACCTCTGCTCTCTGTAACAATTCTTCTACACCCCAGTCCCATCGTCTGCTCTCTGCCACAGTCCTCCTGCATCTCAGACTCCAACATCTGCTCACTGTCAGATTCTTCTGCACCCCAGTCTCTAACCTCTGCTCTTTTCAACGGTCCTTCTGCATCCCAGTCTTCAACCTATGTTCTTTGCATCAGTCCTTCTGCACCATAGTCGCCAACATCTACTCTCTGCAACAGTTCTTTTCCACCCCAGTCTCCAACCTCTGCTCTCTGAAACAGTCTTTCTGTACTGCAGTCTCCAAACACTGCTCTCTGTAAGGGTATTTCTGGACCCCAATCTCTTATCTCTCCTAACTGCAACAGTCCTTCTACACCCCAAACTAGAACCTCTGCTCTCTGCAACAGTTTTCTGCATCCCAGTCTCCAACCTCTGCTCTCTGTATCAATCCTTCTGCACCTCAGTCTCCAAGCTCTGCTCTCTGCAAGCATTCTTCTGCAACTCAGTCTTCAAACTCTACTCTTTGTAACAGTACTTCAGCACCTCAGTCTTCAACCTCTGCTCTCAGTAAGATCCTTCTGCAACCCAATCTCCAAACTCTGCTCTCTGTAACAGTCATCGTGCACCCCAATCTCAAAACTGCTCTCTGTAACAGGCTTTCTTCACTCCAGTCTCCAAACTCTGCTCTCTGTATCTGTCCATCTGGACCCCAATCTCCAGCCTCTACTCTCTGCAACGATCCATCTGCACCCTGTCTCCAACCTATGTTCACTGCAACAGTCTATGTGCACCCAGTCTCCAACATCTGTTCTCTGCAACAGATCTTCTGTACCTCAGTCTGAAAACTCTGCTCTCTGCAACAGTCCTTCTGCACCCCAATCTCCAACCTCTGCTCTGTGTAAGATCCTTCTGCACACCAGTCTCCAACCTCTGCTTGCTGTAACATTTTTCTGGAACCCAGTCTCCAAACTCTGCTCGCTGTAACAATAATTCTGCACCTCAGTCTCCAACCTCTGCTCTCTGCAAACGTGCTTCTGCACCCTAGTTTCCAACCTCTGTTATCTGCAACAGTCGTTCTGCACTCCAGTCTTTTTCCTTTGCTCTCTATATCAGTCCTTCTGTACCGGGGTCTCCAACGTCTGCTCTCTTTATCCGTTCTTCTGCACCTCAGTTTCCAACATCTTCTTTCTAAATAAGTTCTCCTGCACCCCAGTCTCCAACCTCTGCTCTCTTTAACAGTCTTTCTGCACCTAAGTCTCTAACATCTGGTTTCTGCAAAAGTCCTCCTGCACCCCCGTCTCCACCCTCTCCTCTCTGCAACATTCCTTCTGCACCCGAGTCTCCTACCTGTGCTCTCTGTAAAAGTCCTTCTGCACCCCAGTCTCAATCCTCTGCTCTCTGTAACGATGCTTATGCACCCCAGTCTCTAACCTCTGCTCTCTGCAATGATCTTTCTGCACCTCAGTCTCCAACTTCTGCTCTCTGCAACGATCCTTCTGAACCCCAGTCTCAAACATCTGCACTCTGTAACAGTCCTTCTACACCTCAATCTCCAACCTCTGCTCTCTGCAACAGTCTTTTTGCACCCCAATCTCCAAAATTTGTTTTCTTCAACATTCCTTCTATACCCAACTCTCCAACCTCTGCTCTCTTAAACACTCCTTTTGCACCCCACTCTCCAACCTCAGCACTCTGTAACAGTTTTTCTGCACCTCAGTCTCCAAACTATGCTCTCTGAAAGAATCTCTTGCAACCCAGTCTCCAAACTCTAATCTCTGTAACAGTTCTTCTGCTCCTCAGTACCAAACTCTGCTCTCTGTAACAGGCCTTCTTCACCCCAGTATCATAACTCTGCTCTCTGTAAGAGTCCTTCTGCACCCCAGTCATCAACTTCTGCTCTCTGCAATGATCCTTCTGCACATCATTCTTTAACCTCTGCTCTCAGCAACGGTCCTTATGCACCCCAGTTTCCAAACACTGCTCTCCGCAACAATCCTTCTGTACCCCAGTCCCCAACCTCAGCTCTCTTAAAGATCTTTCTGCACCCAAGTCTCCAAACTCTACTCTCTATAACAGTCGTTCTGCAGCCTAGTCTCCAACCTATGCTCTCTATAACAATCTTTCTTCACATTAGTCTTTATCCCCTGCTCTCAGCAACGGTCCTTATGCACCCAAGTCTCCAACATCTGTTCTCTGCAACAGTCCTTCTGCACCACAGTCTGCATCCTCTGCTGTCTGTAACAGTCCTTCTGTACAGCAGTCTCCAACCTCTGCTCTCTGTAACGTTCCTTCTGGACCCCATTATCTCACCTTCTGGACCCCAGTATCTCACCTCTGCTTTCGGTATCAGTCCTTCTGCACCCCAGTCTTCAACCTCTGCTCTCTCTAACATTCATTCTGTACTTCAGTCTCCAATATCTGCTCTCTGTATCAGTCCTTCTGCACCCCTGTTTCCAAACTCTGCTCTCTGAAACAGTCTTTCTGCACCTCAGTCTTCAACAACTGCTCTCTGGAACAGTTCTTCTATACCCCAGTCTCCATAATCTGCTCTCAGCAACTATCCTTCTGCACCCCAGTATCCAACGTCTGCTCTGCCAAAGTCTCTCTACAACCCAGTCTCCAACCTCTGCTCTCTGGAAGATCATTCTGTACCCTAGTGTCCAAATTCTGCTCTCTGTAACATTCCTTCTACACAAGAGTCTCCAAACTCTGCTCTATGTAATATTCTTTTGCAACCCAGTTTCCAATCTCTGCTCTCTGCAACGATCGTTCTGCATCCCCAACTCCAACATCTGCTCTCTGCAACCATCCTTCTGCACCCAAGACTCCAACCTCTGCTCTCTGCAATAATTATACTGCACCCCAGTCGCCAACCTTTGCTCTCTGTAACAATCCTTCTGCACCGCAGTCTCCAAACTCTGCTCTACGTAATATTCTTCTGCAACCCAGTCTCCAAACTCTGCTCTCTGTAACAGCCCTTCTGTACCCAGTCTCCAACCTCTGCTCTCTGAAACAGCCTTCTTCACCCAAGTCTCCAAACTCTGCTCTCAGTATCAGTCCTTCTGAACCCCAGTTTCCAAACTCTGCTGTCTTTAACAGTCTTTCTGCATCCCAGTCTCCTAACTCTACTCTCTGCAACAGTTCTTCTGTAGACCAATCTCCAAAGTCTGTACTCTGAAACAGTTCGTCTCTACTCCCGTCTCCAACCTCTGCTCTCTGTAACAGTCCTCCTGTATTGCATTCTCTAAACTCTGCTGTCTGTAATTGTCCTTCTGAACCTCAGACCCCAACCTTTGCTTTATGTATCAGTCCTTCTGCACCCTAGTCTC
>NW_027525881.1:0-13935 GCF_052094955.1 Ictidomys tridecemlineatus
CTCCTAGAGGGATACATGTATTTGGAACTCTAAATACAACACGGTTTGGTGCTAGCTCTTTGAAACTTGACTCCATAAAGCAGTTTCAAGTTCTATCTCTATGGTTTGTTTGCTGTTGATGTAGCACTAAGCAGAGACTGGCGAGATCACTTTCATGGAAAGGACTGGCCAAGCTTCTAAAAAACTACGAGTTGCCTGAAATCTCAGCACACACTTTTTCACCCAATCTTGATGAAACTTTCAGGTAATGATCAGTACACCAATCCACTTGGCTCGCCAAATTTCGTTCTTCTAGGTGAAACCGTTCGTTGGCAGTAACCGGTTTCATTTTGAGGTTTCACTCTGTTTTCTCCTATAGGGATACATGTATTTGGAACTCTAAATCAAACACGGTTTGTGCTAGCTCCTTGAAACTTGACACCATAAAGCAGTTTCAAGTTCTATCTCTATGGTTTGTTTGCTGTTGATGTAGCCCTAAGCAGAGACTGGCGAGAATCACTTTCATGAAAGGCCTGCCAAGCTTCCAAAAACTACGAGTTGCTGAAATCTCCAGCACACACTTTTTCACCCAACCTTGATGAAACTTTCAGGTAATGATCAGTACACCAATCCCACTTGGCTCGCCAAATTTCGTTCTTCTAGGTGAAACCGTTCGTTGGCAGTAACCGGTTTAATTTTGAGGTTTCACTCCGTTTTTCTCCTAGAGGGATACATGTATTTGGAACTCTAAATCAGACAGGGTTTGTGCTAGCTCTTTGAAACTTGACACCATAAAGCAGTTTCAAGTTCTATCTCTATGGTTTGTTTGCTGTTGATGTAGCCCTAAGCAGAGACTGGCGAGAATCACTTTCATGAAAGGGCCTGCCAAGCTTCCAAAAAACTACGAGTTGCCTGAAATCACAGCACACCTTTTTCAACCAACCTTGATGAAACTTTCAGGTAATGATCAGTACACCAATCCCACTTGGCTCGCCAAATTTCGTTCTTCTAGTGAAACCGTTTCGTTGGCAGTAACCGGTTTCATTTTGAGGTTCACTCTGTTTTCTCCTATAGGATACATGTATTTGGAACTCTAAATCAAACACGGTTGTGCTAGCTCTTTGAAACGTGACACCATAAAGCAGTTTCAAGTTCTATCTCTATGGTTTGTTTGCTGTTGATGTAGCCCTAAGCAGAGACTGGCGGAGAATCACTTTCATGGAAAGGGCCTGCCAAGTTTCCAAAAAACTACGAGTTGCCTGAAATCTCAGCACACACTTTTCACCCAACCTTGATGAAATTTTCAGGTAATGATCAGTACACCAATCCCACTTGGCTCGCCAAATTTCGTGATTCTAGGTGAAACCGTTCGTTGGCAGTAACCGGTTTCATTTGAGGTTTCACTGTGTTTTCTCCTAGAGGGATACATGTATTTGGAACTCTAAATCAAACACGGTTTGTGCTAGCTCTTGAAACTTGACACCATAAAGCAGTTTCAGTTCTATCATATGGTTTGTTCCTGTTGATGTAGCCTAAGCAGAGACTGGCGAGAATCACTTTCATGGAAAGGGCCTGCCAAGCTTCCAAAAAACTACGAGTTGCCTGAAATCTCAGAACACACTTTTTCACCCAACCTTGATGAAACTTTCAGGTATTGATCAGTACACCAATCCCACTTGGCTCGCAAATTCGTTCTTTCTAGGTGAAACCGTTCGTTGGCAGTAACCCGGTTTCATTTTGAGGTTTCACTCTGTTTTCTCCTAGAGGGATACATGTATTTGGAACTCTAAATCAAACACGGTTGTGCTAGCTCTTTGAAACTTGACTCATAAAGCAGTTCTTCAAGTTCTATCTCTATGGTTTGTTTGCTGTTGATGTAGCACTAAGCAGAGACTGGCGAGAATCACTTTCATGGAAAGGGACTGCCAAGCTTCTAAAAAACTACGAGTTGCCTGAAATCTCAGCACACACTTTTTCACCCAATCTTGATGAAACTTTCAGGTAATGATCAGTACACCAATCCCACTTGGTCCGCCAAATTTCGTTCTTCTAGGTGAAACCGTTCGTTGGCAGTAACCGGTTTCATTTTGAGGTTTCACTCTGTTTTCTCCTATAGGGATACGTGTATTTGGAACTCTAAATCAAACACGGTTTGTGCTAGCTCTTTGAAACTTGACACCATAAAGCAGTTTCAAGTTCTATCTCTATGGTTTGTTTGCTGTTGATGTAGCCCTAAGCAGAGACTGGCGAGAATCACTTTCATGGAAAGGGCCCTGCAAGCTTCCAAAAAACTACGAGTTGCCTGAAATCTCAGCACACACTTTTTCACCCAACCTTCATGAAACTTTCAGGTAATGATCAGTATACCAATCCCACTTGGCTCGCCAAATTTCGTTCTTCTAGGTGAAACGTTCGTTGGCAGTAACCGGTTTCATTTTGAGGTTTCAGTCTGTTTTCTCCCTATAGGGATACATGTATTTGGAACTCTAAATCAAACACGGTTTGTGCTAGCTTTTGAACCTTGACACCATAAAGCAGTTTCAAGTTCTATCTCTATGGTTTTCTTTGCTGTTGATGTAGCCCTAAGCAGAGACTGGCGAGAATCACTTTCATGGAAAGTGCCTGCCAAGCTTCCAAAAAACTACGAGTTGCCTGAAATCTCAGCACACACTTTTTCACCCAACCTTGAGTGAAACTTTCAGTAATGATCAGTACACCAATCCCACTTGGCTCGCCAAATTTCGTTCTTCTAGGTGAAACCGTTCGTTGACAATAACCGGTTTCATTTTGAGGTTTCACTCTGTTTTCTCCTATAGGGATACATGTATTTGGAACTCTAAATCAAACACGGTTTGTGCTAGCTCTTTGAAACTTGACACCATAAAGCAGTTTCAAGTTCTATCTCTATGGTTTGTTTGCTGTTGATGTAGCCCTAAGCAGAGACTGGCGAGAATCACTTTCATGGAAAGGGACTGCCAAGCTTCTAAAAAACTACGAGTTGCCTGAAATCTCAGCACACACTTTTTCACCCAACCTTGATGAAACTTTCAGGTAATGATCAGTACACCAATCCCACTTGGCTCGCCAAATTTCGTTCTTCTAGGAGAAACCGTTCGTTGGCAGTAACCGGTTTCATTTGAGGTTTCACTATGTTTTCTCCTATAGAAATACATGTATTTGGAACGCTAAATCAAACAAGGTTTGTGCTAGCTCTTTGAAACTTGACACCATAAAGCAGTTTCAAGTTCTATCTCTATGGTTTGTTTGCTGTTGATGTAGCCCTAAGCAGAGACTGGCGAGAATCACTTTCATGGAAGGGCCTGCCAACCTTCCAAAAAACTACGAGTTGCTGAAATCTCAGCAACACTTTTTCACCCAATCTTGATGAAACTTTCAGGTAATGATCAGTACACCAATCCCACTTGGCTCGCCAAATTTCGTTCTTCTAGGTGAAACCGTTCGTTGGCAGTAACCGGTTTCATTTTGAGGTTTCACTCTGTTTTCTCCTATAGGGATACATGTATTTGGAACTCTAAATCAAACACGGTTTGTGCTAGCTCTTTGAAACTTGACACCATAAAGCAGTTTCAAGTTCTATCTCTATGGTTTGTTTGCTGTTGATGTAGCCCTAAGCAGAGACTGGCGAGAATCACTTTCATGGAAAGGGCCTGCCAAGCTTCCAAAAACTACGAGTTGCCTGAAATCTCAGCACACACTTTTTCACCCAACCTTGATGAAACTTTCAGGTAATGATCAGTACACAATCCCACTTGGCTCGCCAAATTTCGTTCTTCTAGGTGAAACGTTCGTTGGCAGTAACCGGTTTCATTTTGAGGTTTCACTCTGTTTTCTCCTATAGGGATACATGTATTTGGAACTCTAAATCAAACAAGGTTTGTGCTAGCTCTTTGAAACTTGACACCATAAAGCAGTTTCAAGTTCTATCTCTATGGTTTCTTTGCTGTTGATGTTGCCCTAAGCAGAGACTGGCGAGAATCACTTTCATGGAAAGGGCCTGCCAAGCTTCCAAAAAACTACGAGTTGCCTGAAATCTCAGCACACACTTTTTCACACAACCTTGATGAAACTTTCAGGTAATGATCAGTACACCAATCCCACTTGGCTAGCCAAATTTCGTTCTTCTAGGTGAAACCGTTCGTTGGCAGTAACCGGTTTCATTTTGAGGTTTCACTCTGTTTTCTCCTATAGGGATACATGTATTTGGAACTCTAAATCAAACACGGTTTGTGCTAGCTCATTGAAACTTGACACCATAAGCAGTTTCAAGTTCTATCTCTATGGTTTGTTTGCTGTTGATGTAGCCCTAAGCAGAGACTGGCGAGAATCACTTTCATGGAAAGGGCCTGCCAAGTTTCCAAAAAACTACGAGTTGCCTGAAATCTCAGCACACACTTTTTCACCCAACCTTGATGAAATTTTCAGGTAATGATCAGTACACCAATCCCACTTGGCTCGCCAATTTTCGTGTTCTAGGTGAAACCGTTCGTTGGCAGTAACCGGTTTCATTTTGAGGTTTCACTTTGTTTTCTCCTAGAGGGATACATGTATTTGGAACTCTAAATCAAACACGGTTTGTGCTAGCTCTTTGAAACTTGACACCATAAAGCAGTTTCAAGTTCTATCTCTATGGTTTGTTTCCTGTTGATGTAGCCCTAAGCAGAGACTGGCAAGAATCACTTTCATGGAAAGGGCCTGCCAAGCTTCCAAAAAACTACGAGTTGCCTGAAATCTCAGAACACACTTTTTCACCCAACCTTGATGAAACTTTCAGGTATTGATCAGTACACCAATCCCACTTGGCTCGCCAAATTTCGTTCTTCTAGGTGAAACCGTTCGTTGGCAGTAACCGGTTTCATTTTGAGGTTTCACTCTGTTTTCTCCTAGAGGGATACATGTATTTGGAACTCTAAATCAAACACGGTTTGTGCTAGCTCTTTGAAACTTGACTCCATAAAGCAGTTTCAAGTTCTATCTCTATGGTTTGTTTGCTGTTGATGTAGCACTAAGCAGAGACTGGCGAGATCACTTTCATGGAAAGGGACTGCCAAGCTTCTAAAAAACTACGAGTTGCCTGAAATCTCAGCACACACTTTTTCACCCAATCTTGATGAAACTTTCAGGTAATGATCAGTACACCAATCCCACTTGGCTCGCCAAATTTCGTTCTTCTAGGTGAAACCGTTCGTTGGCAGTAACCGGTTTCATTTTGAGGTTTCACTCTGTTTTCTCCTATAGGGATACATGTATTTGGAACTCTAAATCAAACACGGTTTGTGCTAGCTCTTTGAAACTTGACACCATAAAGCAGTTTCAAGTTCTATCTCTATGGTTTGTTTGCTGTTGATGTAGCCCTAAGCAGAGACTGGCGAGAATCACTTTCATGGAAAGGGCCTGCCAAGCTTCCAAAAAACTACGAGTTGCCTGAAATCTCAGCACACACTTTTTCACCCAACCTTGATGAAACTTTCAGGTAATGATCAGTACACCAATCCCACTTGGCTCGCCAAATTTCGTTCTTCTAGGTGAAACCGTTCGATGGCAGTAACCGGTTTCATTTTGAGGTTTCACTCTGTTTTCTCCTATAGGGATACATGTATTTGGAACTCTAAATCAAACACGGTTTGTGCTAGCTTTTGAAACTTGACACCATAAAGCAGTTTCAAGTTGTATCTCTATGGTTTCTTTGCTGTTGATGTAGCCCTAAGCAGAGACTGGCGAGAATCACTTTCATGGAAAGTGCCTGCCAAGCTTCCAAAAAACTACGAGTTGCCTGAAATCTCAGCACACACTTTTTCACCCAACCTTGATGAAACTTTCAGGTAATGATCAGTACACCAATCCCACTTGGCTCGCCAAATTTCGTACTTCTAGGTGAAACCGTTCGTTGGCAGTAACCGGTTTCATTTTGAGGTTTCACTCTGTTTTCTCCTATAGGGATACATGTATTTGGAACTCTAAATCAAACATGGTTTGTGCTAGCTCTTTGAAACTTGACACCATAAAGCAGTTTCAAGTTCTATCTCTATGGTTTGTTTGCTGTTGATGTAGCCCTAAGCAGAGACTGGCGAGAATCACTTTCATGGAAAGGGCCTGCCAAGCTTCCAAAAAACTATGAGTTGCCTGAAATCTCAGCACACACTTTTTCACCCAATCTTGATGAAACTTTCAGGTAATGATCAGTACACCAATCCCACTTGGCTCGCCAAATTTCGTTCTTCTAGGTGAAACCGTTCGTTGGCAGTAACCGGTTTCATTTTGAGGTTTCACTCTGTTTTCTCCTAGAGGGATACATGTATTTGGAACTCTAAATCAAACACGGTTTGTGCTAGCTCTTTGAAACTTGACACCATAAAGCAGTTTCAAGTTCTATCTATATGGTTTGTTTCCTGTTGATGTAGCCCTAAGCAGAGACTGGCGAGAATCACTTTCATGGAAAGGGCCTGCCAAGCTTCCAAAAAACTACGAGTTGCCTGAAATCTCAGAACACACTTTTTCACCCAACCTTGATGAAACTTTCAGGTATTGATCAGTACACCAATCCCACTTGGCTCGCCAAATTTCGTTCTTCTAGGTGAAACCGTTCGTTGGCAGTAACCGGTTTCATTTTGAGGTTTCACTCTGTTTTCTCCTAGAGGGATACATGTATTTGGAACTCTAAATCAAACACGGTTTTGTGCTAGCTCTTTGAAACTTGACACCATAAAGCAGTTTCAAGTTCTATCTCTATGGTTTGTTTGCTGTTGATGTAGCCCTAAGCAGAGACTGGCGAGAATCACTTTCATGGAAAGGGCCTGCCAAGCTTCCAAAAAACTACAAGTTGCCTGAAATCTCAGCACACACTTTTTCACCCAATCTTGATGAAACTTTCAGGTAATGATCAGTACACAATCCCACTTGACTCACCAAATTTCGTTCTTCTAGGTGAAACCGTTCGTTGGCAGTAACCGGTTTCATTTTGAGGTTTCACTCTGTTTTCTCCTATAGGGATACATGTATTTGGAACTCTAAATCAAACACGGTTTGTGCTAGCTCTTTGAAACTTGACACCATAAAGCAGTTTCAAGTTCTATCTCTATGGTTTGTTGCTGTTGATGTAGCCCTAAGCAGAGACTGGCGAGAATCACTTTCATGGAAAGGGCCTGCCAAGCTTCCAAAAAACTACGAGTTGCCTGAAATCTCAGCACACACTTTTTCACACAACCTTGATGAAACTTTCAGGTAATGATCAGTACACCAATCCCACTTGGCTAGCCAAATTTCGTTCTTCTAGGTGAAACCGTTCGTTGGCAGTAACCGGTTTCACTTTGAGGTTTCACTCTGTTTTCTCCTATAGGGATACATGTATTTGGAACTCTAAATCAAACCCGGTTTGTGCTCGCTCTTTGAAACTTGACACAATAAAGCATTTTCAAGTTCTATCTCTATGGTTTGTTTTCTGTTGATGTAGCCCTAAGCAGAGACTGGCGAGAATCACTTTCATGGAAAGGGCCTGCCAAGCTTCCAAAAAACTACGAGTTGCCTGAAATCTCAGCACACACTTTTTCACCCAACCTTGATGAAACTTTCAGGCAATGATCAGTACACCATCCTACTTGGCTCGCCAAATTTCGTTCTTCTAGGTGAAACCGTTCGTTGGCAGTAACCGGTTCCATTTTGAGGTTTTACTCTGTTTTCTCCTATAGGGATACATGTATTTGGAACTCTAAATCAAACACGGTTTCTGCTAGCTTTTGAAACTTGACACCATAAAGCAGTTTCAAGTTCTATCTCTATGGTTTGTTTGCTGTTGATGTAGCCCTAAGCAGAGACTGGCGAGAAACACTTTCATGGAAAGGGCCTGCCAAGCTTCCAAAAAACTACGAGTTGCCTGAAATCTCAGCACACACTTTTTCACCCAACCTTGATGAAACTTTCAGGTAATGATCAGTACACCAATCCCACTTGGCTCGCCAAATTTCGTTCTTCTAGGTGAAACCGTTCGTTGGCAGTAACCGGTTTCATTTTGAGGTTTCACTCTGTTTTCTCCTAGAGGGATACATGTATTTGGAACTCTAAATCAAACACGGTTTGTGCTAGCTCTTTGAAACTTGACACCATAAAGCAGTTTCAAGTTCTATCTCTATGGTTTGTTTGCTGTTGATGTAGCGCTAAGCAGAGACTGGCAAGAATCACTTTCATGGAAAGGGCCTGCCAAGCTTCCAAAAAACTACGAGTTGCCTGAAATCTCAGCACACACTTTTTCACCCAATCTCGATGAAACTTTCAGGTAATGATCAGTACACCAATCCCACTTGGCTCGCCAAATTTCGTTCTTCTAGGTGAAACCGTTCGTTGGCAGTAACCGGTTTCATTTTGAGGTTTCACTCTGTTTTCTTCTATAGGGATACATGTATTTGGAACTCTAAATCAAACACGGTTTGTGCTAGCTCTTTGAATCTTGACACCATAAAGCAGTTTCAAGTTCTATCTCTATGGTTTGTTTGCTGTTGATGTAGCCCTAAGCAGAGACTGGCGAGAATTTCTTTTATGGAAAGGGCCTGCCAAGCTTCCAAAAAACAACGAGTTGCCTGAAATCTCAGCACACACTTTTTTAACCCAATATTGATGAAACTTTCAGGTAATTATCAGTACACCAATCCCAATTGGCTCACCAAATTTCGTTCTTCTAGGTGAAACCGTTCGGTGGCAGTAACCGGTTTCATTTTGAGGTTTTACTCTGTTTTCTCCTATAGGGATACATGTATTTGGAACTCTAAATCAAACACGGTTTCTGCTAGCTTTTGAAACTTGACACCATAAAGCAGTTTCAAGTTCTATCTCTATGGTTTGTTTGCTGTTGATGTAGCCCTAAGCAGAGACTGGCGAGAATCACTTTCATGGAAAGGGCCTGCCAAGCTTCCAAAAAACTACGAGTTGCCTGAAATCTCAGCACACACTTTTTCACCCAACCTTGATGAAACTTTCAGGTAATGATCAGTACACCAATCCCACTTGGCTCGCCAAATTTCGTTCTTCTAGGTGAAACCGTTCGTTGGCAGTAACCGGTTTCATTTTGAGGTTTCACTCTGTTTTCTCCTAGAGGGATACATGTATTTGGAACTCTAAATCAAACACGGTTTGTGCTAGCTCTTTGAAACTTGACACCATAAAGCAGTATCAAGTTCTATCTCTATGGTTTGTTTGCTGTTGATGTAGCGCTAAGCAGAGACTGGCAAGAATCACTTTCATGGAAAGGGCCTGCCAAGCTTCCAAAAAACTACGAGTTGCCTGAAATCTCAGCACACACTTTTTCACCCAATCTCGATGAAACTTTCAGGTAATGATCAGTACACCAATCCCACTTGGCTCGCCAAATTTCGTTCTTCTAGGTGAAACCGTTCGTTGGCAATAACCGGTTTCATTTTGAGGTTTCACTGTGTTTTCTCCTAGAGGGATACATGTATTTGGAACTCTAAATCACACACGGTTTGTGCTAGCTCTTTGAAACTTGACACCATAAAGCAGTTTCAAGTTCTATCTCTATGGTTTGTTTGCTGTTGATGTAGCCCTAAGCAGAGACTGGCGAGAATCACTTTCATGGAAAGGGCCTGCCAAGCTTCCAAAAAACTACGAGTTGCCTGAAATCTCAGCACACACTTTTTCACCCAACCTTGATGAAACTTTCACGTAATGATCAGTACACCAATCCCACATGGCTCGCCAAATTTCGTTCTTCTAGGTGAAACCGTTCGTTGGCAGTAACCGGTTTCATTTTGAGGTTTCACTCTGTTTTCTCCTAGAGGGATACATGTATTTGGAACTCTAAATCAAACACGGTTTGTGCTAGCTCTTTGAAACTTGACACCATAAAGCAGTTTCAAGTTCTATCTCTATGGTTTGTTTGCTGTTGATGTACCCCAAGCAGAGACTGGCGAGAATCACTTTCATGGAAAGTGCCTGCCAAGCTTCCAAAAAACTACGAGTTGCCTGAAATCTCAGCACACACTTTTTCACCCAACCTTGATGAAACTTTCAGGTAATGATCAGTACACCAATCCCACTTGGCTCGCCAAATTTCGTTCTTCTAGGTGAAACCATTCGTTGGCAGTAACCGGTTTCATTTTGAGGTTTCACTCTGTTTTCTTCTATAGGGATACATGTATTTGGAACTCTAAATCAAACACGGTTTGTGCTAGCTCTTTGAAACTTGACACCATAAAGCAGTTTCAAGTTCTATCTCTATGGTTTGTTTGCTGTTGATGTAGCCCTAAGCAGAGACTGGCGAGAATTACTTTTATGGAAAGGGCCTGCCAAGCTTCCAAAAAACAACGAGTTGCCTGAAATCTCAGCACACACTTTTTTAACCCAATATTGATGAAACTTTCAGGTAATGATCAGTACACCAATCCCACTTGGCTCGCCAAATTTTGTTCTTCTAGGTGAAACCGTTCGTTGGCAGTAACCGGTTTCATTTTGAGGTTTCACTGTGTTTTCTCCTAGAGGGATACATGTATTTGGAACTCTAAATCAAACACGGTTTGTGCTAGCTCTTTGAAACTTGACACAATAAAGCAGTTTCAAGTTCTATCTCTATGGTTTGTTTGCTGTTGATGTAGCCCTAAGCAGAGACTGGCGAGAATCACTTTCATGGAAAGGGCCTGCCAAGCTTCAAAAAAACTACGAGTGGCCTGAAATCTCAGCACACACTTTTTCACCCAACCTTGATGAAACTTTCAGGTAATGATCAGTACACCAATCCCACTTGGCTCGCCAAATTTCGTTCTTCTAGGTGAAACCGTTCGTTGGCAGTAACCGGTTTCATTTTGAGGTTTCACTCTGTTTTCTCCTAGAGGGATACATGTATTTGGAACTCTAAATCAAACACGGTTTGTGCTAGCTCTTTGAAACTTGACACCATAAAGCAGTTTCAAGTTCTATCTCTATGGTTTGTTTGCTGTTGATGTACCCCAAGCAGAGACTGGCGAGAATCACTTTCATGGAAAGTGCCTGCCAAGCTTCCAAAAAACTACGAGTTGCCTGAAATCTCAGCACACACTTTTTCACCCAACCTTGATGAAACTTTTAGGTAATGATCAGTACACCAATCCCACTTGGCTCGCCAAATTTCGTTCTTCTAGGTGAAACCGTTCGTTGGCAGTAACCGGTTTCATTTTGAGGTTTCACTCTGTTTTCTCCTATAGAAATACATGTATTTGGAACGCTAAATCAAACACGGTTTGTGCTAGCTCTTTGAAACTTGACACCATAAAACAGTTTCAAGTTCTATCTCTATGGTTTGTTTGCTGTTGATGTAGCCCTAAGCAGAGACTGGCGAGAATCACTTTCATGGAAAGGGCCTGCCAAGCTTCCAAAAAACTACGAGTTGCCTGAAATCTCAGCACACACTTTCTCACCCAAACTTGATGAAACTTTCAGGTAATGATCAGTACACCAATCCTACTTGGCTCGCCAAATTTCGTTCTTCTAGGTGAAACCACTCGTTGGCAGTAACCGGTTTCATTTTGAGGTTTCACTCTGTTTTCTCCTATAGGGATACATGTATTTGGAACTCTAAATCAAACACGGTTTGTGCTAACTCTTTGAAACTTGACACCATGAAGCAGTTTCAAGTTCTATCTCTATGGTTTGTTTGCTGTTGATGTAGCCCTAAGCAGAGACTGGCGAGAATCACTTTCATGGAAAGGGCCTGCCAAATTCCAAAAAACTACGAGTTGCCGGAAATCTCAGCACACACTTTTTCACCCAACCTTGATGAAACTTTCAGGTAATGATCAGTACACCAATCCCACTTGGCTCGCCAAATTTCGTTCTTCTAGTTGAAACCGTTCGTTGGCAGTAACCGGTTTCATTTTGAGGTTTCACTCTGTTTTCTCCTATAGGGATACATGTATTTGGAACTCTAAATCAAACACGGTTTGTGCTAGCTCTTTCAAACTTGACACAATAAAGCAGTTTCAAGTTCTGTCTCTATGGTTTGTTTGCTGTTGATGTAGCCCTAAGCAGAGACTGGCGAGAATCACTTTCATGGAAAGGGCCTGCCAAGCTTCCAAAAAACTACGAGTTGCCTGAAATCTCAGCACACACTTTTTCACCCAATCTTGATGAAACTTTCAGGTAATGATCAGTACACCAATCCCAATTGGCTCACCAAATTTCGTTCTTCTAGGTGAAACCGTTCGGTGGCAGTAACCGGTTTCATTTTGAGGTTTTACTCTGTTTTCTCCTATAGGGATACATGTATTTGGAACTCTAAATCAAACACGGTTTCTGCTAGCTTTTGAAACTTGACACCATAAAGCAGTTTCAAGTTCTATCTCTATGGTTTGTTTGCTGTTGATGTAGCCCTAAGCAGAGACTGGCGAGAATCACTTTCATGGAAAGGGCCTGCCAAGCTTCCAAAAAACTACGAGTTGCCTGAAATCTCAGCACACACTTTTTCACCCAACCTTGATGAAACTTTCAGGTAATGATCAGTACACCAATCCCACTTGGCTCGCCAAATTTCGTTCTTCTAGGTGAAAACCGTTCGTTGGCAGTAACCGGTTTCATTTTGAGGTTTCACTCTGTTTTCTCCTAGAGGGATACATGTATTTGGAACTCTAAATCAAACACGGTTTGTGCTAGCTCTTTGAAACTTGACACCATAAAGCAGTTTCAAGTTCTATCTCTATGGTTTGTTTGCTGTTGATGTAGCGCTAAGCAGAGACTGGCAAGAATCACTTTCATGGAAAGGGCCTGCCAAGCTTCCAAAAAACTACGAGTTGCCTGAAATCTCAGCACACACTTTTTCACCCAATCTCGATGAAACTTTCAGGTAATGATCAGTACACCAATCCCACTTGGCTCGCCAAATTTCGTTCTTCTAGGTGAAACCGTTCGTTGGCAATAACCGGTTTCATTTTGAGGTTTCACTGTGTTTTCTCCTAGAGGGATACATGTATTTGGAACTCCTAAATCACACACGGTTTGTGCTAGCTCTTTGAAACTTGACACCATAAAGCAGTTTCAAGTTCTATCTCTATGGTTTGTTTGCTGTTGATGTAGCCCTAAGCAGAGACTGGCGAGAATCACTTTCATGGAAAGGGCCTGCCAAGCTTCCAAAAACTACGAGTTGCCTGAAATCTCAGCACACACTTTTTCACCCAACCTTGATGAAACTTTCACGTAATGATCAGTACACCAATCCCACATGGCTCGCCAAATTTCGTTCTTCTAGGTGAAACCGTTCGTTGGCAGTAACCGGTTTCATTTTGAGGTTTCACTCTGTTTTCTCCTAGAGGGATACATGTATTTGAACTCTAAATCAAACACGGTTTGTGCTAGCTCTTTGAAACTTGACACCATAAAGCAGTTCAAGTTCTATCTCTATGGTTTGTTTGCTGTTGATGTACCCCAAGCAGAGACTGGCGAGAATCACTTTCATGGAAAGTGCCTGCCAAGCTTCCAAAAAACTACGAGTTGCCTGAAATCTCAGCACACACTTTTTCACCCAACCTTGATGAAACTTTCAGGTAATGATCAGTACACCAATCCCACTTGGCTCGCCAAATTTCGTTCTTCTAGGTGAAACCATTCGTTGGCAGTAACCGGTTTCATTTTGAGGTTTCACTCTGTTTCTTCTATAGGGATACATGTATTTGGAACTCTAAATCAAACACGGTTTGTGCTAGCTCTTTGAAACTTGACACCATAAAGCAGTTTCAAGTTCTATCTCTATGGTTTGTTTGCTGTTGATGTAGCCCTAAGCAGAGACTGGCGAGAATTACTTTTATGAAAGGGCCTGCCAAGCTTCCAAAAAACAACGAGTTGCCTGAAATCTCAGCACACACTTTTTTAACCCAATATTGATGAAACTTTCAGGTAATGATCAGTACACCAATCCCACAATTGGCTCGCCAAATTTTGTTCTTCTAGGTGAAACCGTTCGTTGGCAGT